>NW_027670156.1:0-69122 GCF_964188305.1 Podarcis bocagei
ACAATTTCAGCAAAAATCTGACGTTCTGGAATTCACTCAAAAATGGTGCCAAACTGTTGCAAACGATCCCCTGAAAGGTTTTCCGGTGGAAACAGATGGGTTTTTATCATAAAAACAGAATTAGCCCGCAAGGTCTGAACAATTTTTTTTGAAAAAATCCCTAAGCCGCGCGGTCACAATTTCAGCAAAAATCTGACGTTCTGGAATTCACTCAAAAATGGTGCCAAACTGTTGCAAACGATCCCCTGAAAGGTTTTTCGGTGGAAACAGATGGGTTTTTATCATAAAAACAGAATTAGCCCGCAAGGTCTGAACAACTTTTTTTTGAAAAAATCCCTAAGCCGCGCGGTCACAATTTCAGCAAAAATCTGACGTTCTGGAATTCACTCAAAAATGGTGCCAAACTGTTGCAAACGATCCCCTGAAAGGTTTTTCGGTGGAAACAGATGGGTTTTTATCATTGAAAAAGAATTTTCACGCAAGGTCTGAACAACTTTTTTTGAAAAAATCCCTAAGCCGCGCGGTCACAATTTCAGCAAAAATCTGACGTTCTGGAATTCACTCAAAAATGGTGCCAAACTGTTGCAAACGATCCCCTAAAAGGTTTTTCGGTGGAAAAGGATGGGTTTTTATCATAAAAACAGAATTAGCCCGCAAGGTCTGAACAACTTTTTTTTGAAAAAATCCCTAAGCCGCGCGGTCACAATTTCAGCAAAAATCTGACGTTCTGGAATTCACTCAAAAATGGTGCCAAACTGTTGCAAACGATCCCCTGAAAGGTTTTTCGGTGGAAACAGATGGGTTTTTATCATTGAAAAAGAATTTTCACGCAAGGTCTGAACAACTTTTTTTTGAAAAAATCCCTAAGCCGCGCGGTCACAATTTCAGCAAAAATCTGACGTTCTGGAATTCACTCAAAAATGGTGCCAAACTGTTGCAAACGATGACCTGAAAGGTTTTTCGGTGGAAACAGATGGGTTTTTATCATAAAAACAGCATTAGCCCGCAAGGTCTGAACAACTTTTTTTTGAAAAAATCCCTAAGCCGCGCGGTCACAATTTCAGCAAAAATCTGACGTTCTGGAATTCACTCAAAAATGGTGCCAAACTGTTGCAAACGATCCCCTAAAAGGTTTTTCGGTGGAAAAAGATGGGTTTTCATCATAAAAACAGAATTAGCCCGCAAGGTCTGAACAACTTTTTTTTGAAAAAATCCCGAAGCCGCGCGGTCACAATTTCAGCAAAAATCTGACGTTCTGGAATTCACTCAAAAATGGTGCCAAACTGTTGCAAACGATCCCCTGAAAGGTTTTTCGGTGGAAACAGATGGGTTTTTATCATTGAAAAAGAATTTTCACGCAAGGTCTGAACAACTTTTTTTTGAAAAAATCCCTAAGCCGCGCGGTCACAATTTCAGCAAAAATCTGACGTTCTGGAATTCACTCAAAAATGGTGCCAAACTGTTGCAAACGATCCCCTGAAAGGTTTTTCGGTGGAAACAGATGGGTTTTTATCATTGAAAAAGAATTTTCACGCAAGGTCTGAACAACTTTTTTTTGAAAAAATCCCTAAGCCGCGCGGTCACAATTTCAGCAAAAATCTGACGTTCTGGAATTCACTCAAAAATGGTGCCAAACTGTTGCAAACGATGACCTGAAAGGTTTTTCGGTGGAAACAGATGGGTTTTTATCATAAAAACAGCATTAGCCCACAAGGTCTGAACAACTTTTTTTTGAAAAAATCCCTAAGCCGCGCGGTCACAATTTCAGCAAAAATCTGACGTTCTGGAATTCACTCAAAAATGGTGCCAAACTGTTGCAAACGATCCCCTGAAAGGTTTTTCGGTGGAAACAGATGGGTTTTTATCATTGAAAAAGAATTTTCACGCAAGGTCTGAACAACTTTTTTTTGAAAAAATCCCTAAGCCGCGCGGTCACAATTTCAGCAAAAATCTGACGTTCTGGAATTCACTCAAAAATGGTGCCAAACTGTTGCAAACGATCCCCTGAAAGGTTTTTCGGTGGAAACAGATGGGTTTTTATCATTGAAAAAGAATTTTCACGCAAGGTCTGAACAACTTTTTTTGAAAAAATCCCTAAGCCGCGCGGTCACAATTTCAGCAAAAATCTGACGTTCTGGAATTCACTTAAAAATGGTGCCAAACTGTTGCAAAGGATCCCCTGAAAGGTTTTTCGGTGGAAAAAGATGGGTTTTTATCATAAAAACAGAATTAGCCCGCAAGGTCTGAACAACTTTTCTTTGAAAAAATCCCTAAGCCGCGCGGTCACAATTTCAGCAAAAATCTGACGTTCTGGAATTCACTCAAAAATGGTGCCAAACTGTTGCAAACGATCCCCTGAAAGGTTTTTCGGTGGAAACAGATGGGTTTTTATCATTGAAAAAGAATTTTCACGCAAGGTCTGAACAACTTTTTTTTGAAAAAATCCCTAAGCCGCGCGGTCACAATTTCAGCAAAAATCTGACGTTCTGGAATTCACTCAAAAATGGTGCCAAACTGTTGCAAACGATGACCTGAAAGGTTTTTCGGTGGAAACAGATGGGTTTTTATCATAAAAACAGCATTAGCCCGCAAGGTCTGAACAACTTTTTTTGAAAAAATCCCTAAGCCGCGCGGTCACAATTTCAGCAAAAATCTGACGTTCTGGAATTCACTCAAAAATGGTGCCAAACTGTTGCAAACGATCCCCTGAAAGTTTTTTCGGTGGAAACAGATGGGTTTTTATCAATGAAAAAGAATTTTCACGCAAGGTCTGAACAACTTTTTTTGAAAAAATCCCTAAGCCGCGCGGTCACAATTTCAGCAAAAATCTGACGTTCTGGAATTCACTCAAAAATGGTGCCAAACTGTTGCAAACGATCCCCTGAAAGGTTTTTCGGTGGAAACAGATGGGTTTTTATCATTGAAAAAGAATTTTCATGCATGGTCTGAACAACTTTTTTTTGAAAAAATCCCTAAGCCGCGCGGTCACAATTTCAGTAAAAATCTGACGTTCTGGAATTCACTCAAAAATGGTGCCAAACTGTTGCAAACGATCCCCTGAAAGGTTTTCCGGTGGAAACAGATGGGTTTTTATCATTGAAAAAGAATTTTCACGCAAGGTCTGAACAATTTTTTTTGAAAAAATCCCTAAGCCGCGCGGTCACAATTTCAGCAAAAATCTGACGTTCTGGAATTCACTCAAAAATGGTGCCAAACTGTTGCAAACGATCCCCTGAAAGGTTTTTCGGTGGAAACAGATGGGTTTTTATCATTGAAAAAGAATTTTCACGCAAGGTCTGAACAACTTTTTTTTGAAAAAATCCCTAAGCCGCGCGGTCACAATTTCAGCAAAAATCTGACGTTCTGGAATTCACTCAAAAATGGTGCCAAACTGTTGCAAACGATGACCTGAAAGGTTTTTCGGTGGAAACAGATGGGTTTTTATCATAAAAACAGCATTAGCCCGCAAGGTCTGAACAACTTTTTTTTGAAAAAATCCCTAAGCCGCGCGGTCACAATTTCAGCAAAAATCTGACGTTCTGGAATTCACTCAAAAATGGTGCCAAACTGTTGCAAACGATCCCCTAAAAGGTTTTTCGGTGGAAACAGATGGGTTTTTATCATTGAAAAAGAATTTTCACGCAAGGTCTGAACAACTTTTTTTTGAAAAAATCCCTAAGCCGCGCGGTCACAATTTCAGCAAAAATCTGACGTTCTGGAATTCACTCAAAAATGGTGCCAAACTGTTGCAAACGATCCCCTGAAAGGTTTTTCGGTGGAAACAGATGGGTTTTTATCATTGAAAAAGAATTTTCACGCAAGGTCTGAACAATTTTTTTTGAAAAAATCCCTAAGCCGCGCGGTCACAATTTCAGCAAAAATCTGACGTTCTGGAATTCATTCAAAAATGGTGCCAAACTGTTGCAAAGGATCCCCTGAAAGGTTTTTCGGTGGAAAAAGATGGGTTTTTATCATAAAAACAGAATTAGCCCGCAAGGTCTGAACAACTTTTTTTTGAAAAAATCCCTAAGCCGCGCGGTCACAATTTCAGCAAAAATCTGACGTTCTGGAATTCATTCAAAAATGGTGCCAAACTGTTGCAAACGATCCCCTGAAACGTTTTTCGGTGGGAAAAGATGGGTTTTTATCATAAAAACAGAATTAGCCCGCAAGGTCTGAACAACTTTTTTTTGAAAAAATCCCTAAGCCGCGCGGTCACAATTTCAGCAAAAATCTGACGTTCTGGAATTCACTCAAAAATGGTGCCAAACTGTTGCAAACTATCCCCTGAAAGGTTTTTCGGTGGAAACAGATGGGTTTTTATCATTGAAAAAGAATTTTCACGCAAGGTCTGAACAACTTTTTTTTGAAAAAATCCCTAAGCCGCGCGGTCACAATTTCAGCAAAAATCTGACGTTCTGGAATTCACTCAAAAATGGTGCCAAACTGTTGCAAACGATGACCTGAAAGGTTTTTCCGGTGGAAACAGATGCGTTTTTATCATTGAAAAAGAATTTTCATGCAAGGTCTGAACAACGTTTTTTTGAAAAAATCCCTAAGCCGCGCGGTCACAATTTCAGCAAAAATCTGACGTTCTGGAATTCACTCAAAAATGGTGCCAAACTGTTGCAAACGATCCCCTGAAAGGTTTTTCGGTGGAAACAGATGGGTTTTTATCATTGAAAAAGAATTTTCACGCAAGGTCTGAACAACTTTTTTTTGAAAAAATACCTAAGCCGCGCGGTCACAATTTCAGCAAAAATCTGACGTTCTGGAATTCACTCAAAAATGGTGCCAAACTGTTGCAAACGATCCCCTGAAAGGTTTTTCGGTGGAAACAGATGGGTTTTTATCAATGAAAAAGAATTTTCACGCAAGGTCTGAACAATTTTTTTTGAAAAAATCCCTAAGCCGCGCGGTCACAATTTCAGAAAAAATCTGACGTTCTGGAATTCACTCAAAAATGGTGCCAAACTGTTGCAAACGATCCCCTGAAAGTTTTTTCGGTGGAAACAGATAAGTTTTTATCAATGAAAAAGAATTTTCACGCAAGGTCTGAACAACTTTTTTTTAAAAAAATCCCTAAGCCGCGCGGTCACAATTTCAGCAAAAATCTGACGTTCTGGAATTCACTCAAAAATGGTGCCAAACTGTTGTAAACGATCCCCTGAAAGGTTTTTCGGTGGAAACAGATGGGTTTTTATCATTGAAAAAGAATTTTCATGCAAGGTCTGAACAACTTTTTTTTGAAAAAATCCCTAAGCCGCGCGGTCACAATTTCAGCAAAAATCTGACGTTCTGGAATTCACTCAAAAATGGTGCCAAACTGTTGCAAAGGATCCCCTGAAAGGTTTTTCGGTGGAAAAAGATGGGTTTTTATCATAAAAAATGAATTAGCCCGCAAGGTCTGAACAACTTTTTTTAGAAAAAATCCCTAAGCCGCGCGGTCACAATTTCAGCAAAAATCTGACGTTCTGGAATTCACTCAAAAATGGTGCCAAACTGTTGCAAACGATCCCCTGAAAGGTTTTTCGGTGGAAACAGATGGGTTTTTATCATAAAAAGAAAATTAGCCCGCAAGGTCTGAACAACTTTTTTTTGAAAAAATCCCTAAGCCGCGCGGTCACAATTTCAGCAAAAATCTGACGTTCTGGAATTCACTCAAAAATGGTGCCAAACTGTTGCAAACGATCCCCTGAAAGTTTTTTCGGTGGAAACAGATGGGTTTTTATCAATGAAAAAGAATTTTCACGCAAGGTCTGAACAACTTTTTTTTGAAAAAATCCCTAAGCCGCGCGGTCACAATTTCAGCAAAAATCTGACGTTCTGGAATTCACTCAAAAATGGTGCCAAACTGTTGCAAACGATCCCCTGAAAGGTTTTTCGGTGGAAACAGATGGGTTTTTATCATTGAAAAAGAATTTTCACGCAAGGTCTGAACAACTTTTTTTTGAAAAAATCCCTAAGCCGCGCGGTCACAATTTCAGCAAAAATCTGACGTTCTGGAATTCACTCAAAAATGGTGCCAAACTATTGCAAACGATGACCTGAAAGGTTTTTCGGTGGAAACAGATGGGTTTTTATCATAAAAACAGCATTAGCCCGCAAGGTCTGAACAACTTTTTTTTGAAAAAATCCCTAAGCCGCGCGGTCACAATTTCAGCAAAAATCTGACGTTCTGGAATTCACTCAAAAATGGTGCCAAACTGTTGCAAACGATCCCCTGAAAGGTTTTTCGGTGGAAACAGATGGGTTTTTATCAATGAAAAAGAATTTTCACGCAAGGTCTGAACAACTTTTTTTTGAAAAAATCCCTAAGCCGCGCGGTCACAATTTCAGCAAAAATCTGACGTTCTGGAATTCACTCAAAAATGGTGCCAAACTGTTGCAAACGATCCCCTGAAAGGTTTTTCGGTGGAAACAGATGGGTTTTTATCATTGAAAAAGAATTTTCATGCAAGGTCTGAACAACTTTTTTTTGAAAAAATGCCTAAGCCGCGCGGTCACAATTTCAGTAAAAATCTGACGTTCTGGAATTCACTCAAAAATGGTGCCAAACTGTTGCAAACGATCCCCTGAAAGGTTTTCCGGTGGAAACAGATGGGTTTTTATCATTGAAAAAGAATTTTCACGCAAGGTCTGAACAATTTTTTTTGAAAAAATCCCTAAGCCGCGCGGTCACAATTTCAGCAAAAATCTGACGTTCTGGAATTCACTCAAAAATGGTGCCAAACTGTTGCAAACGATCCCCTGAAAGGTTTTTCGGTGGAAACAGATGGGTTTTTATCATTGAAAAAGAATTTTCACGCAAGGTCTGAACAACTTTTTTTTGAAAAAATCCCTAAGCCGCGCGGTCACAATTTCAGCAAAAATCTGACGTTCTGGAATTCACTCAAAAATGGTGCCAAACTGTTGCAAACGATCCCCTGAAACGTTTTTCGGTGGGAAAAGATGGGTTTTTATCATAAAAACAGAATTAGCCCGCAAGGTCTGAACAACTTTTTTTTGAAAAAATCCCTAAGCCGCGCGGTCACAATTTCAGCAAAAATCTGACGTTCTGGAATTCACTCAAAAATGGTGCCAAACTGTTGCAAACTATCCCCTGAAAGGTTTTTCGGTGGAAACAGATGGGTTTTTATCATTGAAAAAGAATTTTCACGCAAGGTCTGAACAACTTTTTTTTGAAAAAATCCCTAAGCCGCGCGGTCACAATTTCAGCAAAAATCTGACGTTCTGGAATTCACTCAAAAATGGTGCCAAACTGTTGCAAACGATGACCTGAAAGGTTTTTCCGGTGGAAACAGATGCGTTTTTATCATTGAAAAAGAATTTTCATGCAAGGTCTGAACAACGTTTTTTTGAAAAAATCCCTAAGCCGCGCGGTCACAATTTCAGCAAAAATCTGACGTTCTGGAATTCACTCAAAAATGGTGCCAAACTGTTGCAAACGATCCCCTGAAAGGTTTTTCGGTGGAAACAGATGGGTTTTTATCATTGAAAAAGAATTTTCACGCAAGGTCTGAACAACTTTTTTTTGAAAAAATACCTAAGCCGCGCGGTCACAATTTCAGCAAAAATCTGACGTTCTGGAATTCACTCAAAAATGGTGCCAAACTGTTGCAAACGATCCCCTGAAAGGTTTTTCGGTGGAAACAGATGGGTTTTTATCAATGAAAAAGAATTTTCACGCAAGGTCTGAACAATTTTTTTGAAAAAATCCCTAAGCCGCGCGGTCACAATTTCAGAAAAAATCTGACGTTCTGGAATTCACTCAAAAATGGTGCCAAACTGTTGCAAACGATCCCCTGAAAGTTTTTTCGGTGGAAACAGATGGGTTTTTATCAATGAAAAAGAATTTTCACGCAAGGTCTGAACAACTTTTTTTTAAAAAAATCCCTAAGCCGCGCGGTCACAATTTCAGCAAAAATCTGACGTTCTGGAATTCACTCAAAAATGGTGCCAAACTGTTGTAAACGATCCCCTGAAAGGTTTTTCGGTGGAAACAGATGGGTTTTTATCATTGAAAAAGAATTTTCATGCAAGGTCTGAACAACTTTTTTTTGAAAAAATCCCTAAGCCGCGCGGTCACAATTTCAGCAAAAATCTGACGTTCTGGAATTCACTCAAAAATGGTGCCAAACTGTTGCAAAGGATCCCCTGAAAGGTTTTTCGGTGGAAAAAGATGGGTTTTTATCATAAAAACTGAATTAGCCCGCAAGGTCTGAACAACTTTTTTTAGAAAAAATCCCTAAGCCGCGCGGTCACAATTTCAGCAAAAATCTGACGTTCTGGAATTCACTCAAAAATGGTGCCAAACTGTTGCAAACGATCCCCTGAAAGGTTTTTCGGTGGAAACAGATGGGTTTTTATCATAAAAAGAAAATTAGCCCGCAAGGTCTGAACAACTTTTTTTGAAAAAATCCCTAAGCCGCGCGGTCACAATTTCAGCAAAAATCTGACGTTCTGGAATTCACTCAAAAATGGTGCCAAACTGTTGCAAACGATCCCCTGAAAGTTTTTTCGGTGGAAACAGATGGGTTTTTATCAATGAAAAAGAATTTTCACGCAAGGTCTGAACAACTTTTTTTTGAAAAAATCCCTAAGCCGCGCGGTCACAATTTCAGCAAAAATCTGACGTTCTGGAATTCACTCAAAAATGGTGCCAAACTGTTGCAAACGATCCCCTGAAAGGTTTTTCGGTGGAAACAGATGGGTTTTTATCATTGAAAAAGAATTTTCACGCAAGGTCTGAACAACTTTTTTTTGAAAAAATCCCTAAGCCGCGCGGTCACAATTTCAGCAAAAATCTGACGTTCTGGAATTCACTCAAAAATGGTGCCAAACTATTGCAAACGATGACCTGAAAGGTTTTTCGGTGGAAACAGATGGGTTTTTATCATAAAAACAGCATTAGCCCGCAAGGTCTGAACAACTTTTTTTTGAAAAAATCCCTAAGCCGCGCGGTCACAATTTCAGCAAAAATCTGACGTTCTGGAATTCACTCAAAAATGGTGCCAAACTGTTGCAAACGATCCCCTGAAAGGTTTTTCGGTGGAAACAGATGGGTTTTTATCAATGAAAAAGAATTTTCACGCAAGGTCTGAACAACTTTTTTTTGAAAAAATCCCTAAGCCGCGCGGTCACAATTTCAGCAAAAATCTGACGTTCTGGAATTCACTCAAAAATGGTGCCAAACTGTTGCAAACGATCCCCTGAAAGGTTTTTCGGTGGAAACAGATGGGTTTTTATCATTGAAAAAGAATTTTCATGCAAGGTCTGAACAACTTTTTTTTGAAAAAATGCCTAAGCCGCGCGGTCACAATTTCAGTAAAAATCTGACGTTCTGGAATTCACTCAAAAATGGTGCCAAACTGTTGCAAACGATCCCCTGAAAGGTTTTCCGGTGGAAACAGATGGGTTTTTATCATTGAAAAAGAATTTTCACGCAAGGTCTGAACAATTTTTTTTGAAAAAATCCCTAAGCCGCGCGGTCACAATTTCAGCAAAAATCTGACGTTCTGGAATTCACTCAAAAATGGTGCCAAACTGTTGCAAACGATCCCCTGAAAGGTTTTTCGGTGGAAACAGATGGGTTTTTATCATTGAAAAAGAATTTTCACGCAAGGTCTGAACAACTTTTTTTTGAAAAAATCCCTAAGCCGCGCGGTCACAATTTCAGCAAAAATCTGACGTTCTGGAATTCACTCAAAAATGGTGCCAAACTGTTGCAAACGATGACCTGAAAGGTTTTTTTGGTGGAAACAGATGGGTTTTTATCATAAAAACAGCATTAGCCCGCAAGGTCTGAACAACTTTTTTTTGAAAAAATCCCTAAGCCGCGCGGTCACAATTTCAGCAAAAATCTGACGTTCTGGAATTCACTCAAAAATGGTGCCAAACTGTTGCAAACGATCCCCTGAAAGGTTTTTTGGTGGAAACAGATGGGTTTTTATCACTGAAAAAGAATTTTCACGCAAGGTCTGAACAACTTTTTTTTGAAAAAATCCCTAAGCCGCGCGGTCACAATTTCAGCAAAAATCTGACGTTCTAGAATTCAGTCAAAAATGGTGCCAAACTGTTGCAAACGATCCCCTGAAAGGTTTTTCGGTGGAAACAGATGGGTTTTTATCATTGAAAAAGAATTTTCAAGCAAGGTCTGAACAACTTTTTTTTGAAAAAATCCCTAAGCCGCGCGGTCACAATTTCAGCAAAAATCTGACGTTCTGGAATTCAGTCAAAAATGGTGCCAAACTGTTGCAAACGATCCCCTGAAAGGTTTTTCGGTGGAAACAGATGGGTTTTTATCATTGAAAAAGAATTTTCACGCAAGGTCTGAACAACTTTTTTTTGAAAAAATCCCTAAGCCGCGCGGTCACAATTTCAGCAAAAATCTGACGTTCTGGAATTCACTCAAAAATGGTGCCAAACTGTTGCAAACGATGACCTGAAAGGTTTTTCGGTGGAAATAGATGGGTTTTTATCATAAAAACAGCATTAGCCCGCAAGGTCTGAACAACTTTTTTTTGAAAAAATCCCTAAGCCGCGCGGTCACAATTTCAGCAAAAATCTGACGTTCTGGAATTCACTCAAAAATGGTGCCAAACTGTTGCAAACGATCCCCTAAAAGGTTTTTCGGTGGAAAAAGATGGGTTTTCATCATAAAAACAGAATTAGCCCGCAAGGTCTGAACAACTTTTTTTTGAAAAAATCCCTAAGCCGCGCGGTCACAATTTCAGCAAAAATCTGACGTTCTGGAATTCACTCAAAAATGGTGCCAAACTGTTGCAAACGATCCCCTGAAAGGTTTTTCGGTGGAAACAGATGGGTTTTTATTATTGAAAAAGAATTTTCACGCAAGGTCTGAACAACTTTTTTTTGAAAAAATCCCTAAGCCGCGCGGTCACAATTTCAGCAAAAATCTGACGTTCTGGAATTCACTTAAAAATGGTGCCAAACTGTTGCAAAGGATCCCCTGAAAGGTTTTTCGGTGGAAAAAGATGGTTTTTTATCATAAATACAGAATTAGCCCGCAAGGTCTGAACAACTTTTTTTAGAAAAAATCCCTAAGCCGCGCGGTCACAATTTCAGCAAAAATCTGACGTTCTGGAATTCACTCAAAAATGGTGCCAAACTGTTGCAAACGATCCCCTGAAAGGTTTTTCGGTGGAAACAGATGGGTTTTTATTATTGAAAAAGAATTTTCACGCAAGGTCTGAACAACTTTTTTTTGAAAAAATCCCTAAGCCGCGCGGTCACAATTTCAGCAAAAATCTGACGTTCTGGAATTCACTTAAAAATGGTGCCAAACTGTTGCAAAGGATCCCCTGAAAGGTTTTTCGGTGGAAAAAGATGGTTTTTTATCATAAATACAGAATTAGCCCGCAAGGTCTGAACAACTTTTTTTTGAAAAAATCCCTAAGCCGCGCGGTCACAATTTCAGCAAAAATCTGACGTTCTGGAATTCACTCAAAAATGGTGCCAAACTGTTGCAAACGATCCCCTGAAAGGTTTTTCGGTGGAAACAGATGGGTTTTTATCATAAAAACAGAATTAGCCCGCAAGGTCTGAACAACTTTTTTTTGAAAAAATCCCTAAGCCGCGCGGTCACAATTTCAGCAAAAATCTGACGTTCTGGAATTCACTCAAAAATGGTGCCAAACTGTTGCAAACGATCCCCTGAAAGGTTTTCCGGTGGAAACAGATGGGTTTTTATCATTGAAAAAGAATTTTCACGCAAGGTCTGAACAACTTTTTTTTGAAAAAATCCCTAAGCCGCGCGGTCACAATTTCAGCAAAAATCTGACGTTCTGGAATTCACTCAAAAATGGTGCCAAACTGTTGCAAACGATCCCCTGAAAGGTTTTTCGGTGGAAACAGATGGGTTTTTATCATTGAAAAAGAATTTTCACGCAAGGTCTGAACAACTTTTTTTTGAAAAAATCCCTAAGCCACGCTGTCACAATTTCAGCAAAAATCTGACGTTCTGGAATTCACTCAAAAATGGTGCCAAACTGTTGCAAACGATGACCTGAAAGGTTTTTCGGTGGAAACAGATGGGTTTTTATCATAAAAACAGCATTAGCCCGCAAGGTCTGAACAACCTTTTTTTGAAAAAATCCCTAAGCCGCGCGGTCACAATTTCAGCAAAAATCTGACGTTCTGGAATTCACTCAAAAATGGTGCCAAACTGTTGCAAACAATGACCTGAAAGGTTTTTCGGTGGAAACAGATGGGTTTTTATCATAAAAACAGCATTAGCCCGCAAGGTCTGAACAACTTTTTTTTGAAAAAATCCCTAAGCCGCGCGGTCACAATTTCAGCAAAAATCTGACGTTCTAGAATTCAGTCAAAAATGGTGCCAAACTGTTGCAAACGATCCCCTGAAAGGTTTTTCGGTGGAAACAGATGGGTTTTTATCATTGAAAAAGAATTTTCAAGCAAGGTCTGAACAACTTTTTTTTGAAAAAATCCCTAAGCCGCGCGGTCACAATTTCAGCAAAAATCTGACGTTCTGGAATTCAGTCAAAAATGGTGCCAAACTGTTGCAAACGATCCCCTGAAAGGTTTTTCGGTGGAAACAGATGGGTTTTTATCATTGAAAAAGAATTTTCACGCAAGGTCTGAACAACTTTTTTTTGAAAAAATCCCTAAGCCGCGCGGTCACAATTTCAGCAAAAATCTGACGTTCTGGAATTCACTCAAAAATGGTGCCAAACTGTTGCAAACGATGACCTGAAAGGTTTTTCGGTGGAAATAGATGGGTTTTTATCATAAAAACAGCATTAGCCCGCAAGGTCTGAACAACTTTTTTTTGAAAAAATCCCTAAGCCGCGCGGTCACAATTTCAGCAAAAATCTGACGTTCTGGAATTCACTCAAAAATGGTGCCAAACTGTTGCAAACGATCCCCTAAAAGGTTTTTCGGTGGAAAAAGATGGGTTTTCATCATAAAAACAGAATTAGCCCGCAAGGTCTGAACAACTTTTTTTTGAAAAAATCCCTAAGCCGCGCGGTCACAATTTCAGCAAAAATCTGACGTTCTGGAATTCACTCAAAAATGGTGCCAAACTGTTGCAAACGATCCCCTGAAAGGTTTTTCGGTGGAAACAGATGGGTTTTTATTATTGAAAAAGAATTTTCACGCAAGGTCTGAACAACTTTTTTTTGAAAAAATCCCTAAGCCGCGCGGTCACAATTTCAGCAAAAATCTGACGTTCTGGAATTCACTTAAAAATGGTGCCAAACTGTTGCAAAGGATCCCCTGAAAGGTTTTTCGGTGGAAAAAGATGGTTTTTTATCATAAATACAGAATTAGCCCGCAAGGTCTGAACAACTTTTTTTAGAAAAAATCCCTAAGCCGCGCGGTCACAATTTCAGCAAAAATCTGACGTTCTGGAATTCACTCAAAAATGGTGCCAAACTGTTGCAAACGATCCCCTGAAAGGTTTTTCGGTGGAAACAGATGGGTTTTTATTATTGAAAAAGAATTTTCACGCAAGGTCTGAACAACTTTTTTTTGAAAAAATCCCTAAGCCGCGCGGTCACAATTTCAGCAAAAATCTGACGTTCTGGAATTCACTTAAAAATGGTGCCAAACTGTTGCAAAGGATCCCCTGAAAGGTTTTTCGGTGGAAAAAGATGGTTTTTTATCATAAATACAGAATTAGCCCGCAAGGTCTGAACAACTTTTTTTTGAAAAAATCCCTAAGCCGCGCGGTCACAATTTCAGCAAAAATCTGACGTTCTGGAATTCACTCAAAAATGGTGCCAAACTGTTGCAAACGATCCCCTGAAAGGTTTTTCGGTGGAAACAGATGGGTTTTTATCATAAAAACAGAATTAGCCCGCAAGGTCTGAACAACTTTTTTTTGAAAAAATCCCTAAGCCGCGCGGTCACAATTTCAGCAAAAATCTGACGTTCTGGAATTCACTCAAAAATGGTGCCAAACTGTTGCAAACGATCCCCTGAAAGGTTTTCCGGTGGAAACAGATGGGTTTTTATCATTGAAAAAGAATTTTCACGCAAGGTCTGAACAACTTTTTTTTGAAAAAATCCCTAAGCCGCGCGGTCACAATTTCAGCAAAAATCTGACGTTCTGGAATTCACTCAAAAATGGTGCCAAACTGTTGCAAACGATCCCCTGAAAGGTTTTTCGGTGGAAACAGATGGGTTTTTATCATTGAAAAAGAATTTTCACGCAAGGTCTGAACAACTTTTTTTTGAAAAAATCCCTAAGCCACGCGGTCACAATTTCAGCAAAAATCTGACGTTCTGGAATTCACTCAAAAATGGTGCCAAACTGTTGCAAACGATGACCTGAAAGGTTTTTCGGTGGAAACAGATGGGTTTTTATCATAAAAACAGCATTAGCCCGCAAGGTCTGAACAACCTTTTTTTGAAAAAATCCCTAAGCCGCGCGGTCACAATTTCAGCAAAAATCTGACGTTCTGGAATTCACTCAAAAATGGTGCCAAACTGTTGCAAACAATGACCTGAAAGGTTTTTCGGTGGAAACAGATGGGTTTTTATCATAAAAACAGCATTAGCCCGCAAGGTCTGAACAACTTTTTTTTGAAAAAATCCCTAAGCCGCGCGGTCACAATTTCAGCAAAAATCTGACGTTCTGGAATTCACTCAAAAATGGTGCCAAACTGTTGCAAACGATCCCCTGAAAGGTTTTTCGGTGGAAACAGATGGGTTTTTATCATTGAAAAAGAATTTTCATGCAAGGTCTGAACAACTTTTTTTTGAAAACATCCCTAAGCCGCACGGTCACAATTTCAGCAAAAATCTGACGTTCTGGAATTCACTCAAAAATGGTGCCAAACTGTTGCAAACGATCCCCTAAAAGGTTTTTCGGTGGAAAAGGATGGGTTTTTATCATAAAAACAGAATTAGCCCGCAAGGTCTGAACAACTTTTTTTTTGAAAAAATCCCTAAGCCGCGCGGTCACAATTTCAGCAAAAATCTGACGTTCTGGAATTCACTCAAAAATGGTGCCAAACTGTTGCAAACGATCCCCTGAAAGGTTTTTCGGTGGAAACAGATGGGTTTTTATCATTGAAAAAGAATTTTCACGCAAGGTCTGAACAACTTTTTTTTGAAAAAATCCCTAAGCCGCGCGGTCACAATTTCAGCAAAAATCTGACGTTCTGGAATTCACTCAAAAATGGTGCCAAACTGTTGCAAACGATCCCCTGAAAGGTTTTTTGGTGGAAACAGATGGGTTTTTATCACTGAAAAAGAATTTTCACGCAAGGTCTGAACAACTTTTTTTTGAAAAAATCCCTAAGCCGCGCGGTCACAATTTCAGCAAAAATCTGACGTTCTGGAATTCACTCAAAAATGGTGCCAAACTGTTGCAAACGATCCCCTGAAAGGTTTTTTGGTGGAAACAGATGGGTTTTTATCATTGAAAAAGAATTTTCACGCAAGGTCTGAACAACTTTTTTTTGAAAAAATCCCTAAGCCGCGCGGTCACAATTTCAGCAAAAATCTGACGTTCTGGAATTCACTCAAAAATGGTGCCAAACTGTTGCAAACGATCCCCTGAAAGGTTTTTTGGTGGAAACAGATGGGTTTTTATCACTGAAAAAGAATTTTCACGCAAGGTCTGAACAACTTTTTTTTGAAAAAATCCCTAAGCCGCGCGGTCACAATTTCAGCAAAAATCTGACGTTCTGGAATTCACTCAAAAATGGTGCCAAACTGTTGCAAACGATCCCCTGAAAGGTTTTTCGGTGGAAACAGATGGGTTTTTATCATTGAAAAAGAATTTTCACGCAAGGTCTGAACAACTTTTTTTGAAAAAATCCCTAAGCCGCGCGGTCACAATTTCAGCAAAAATCTGACGTTCTGGAATTCACTCAAAAATGGTGCCAAACTGTTGCAAACGATCCCCTGAAAGGTTTTTCGGTGTAAACAGATGGGTTTTTATCATTGAAAAAGAATTTTCACGCAAGGTCTGAACAACTTTTTTTGAAAAAATCCCTAAGCCGCGCGGTCACAATTTCAGCAAAAATCTGACGTTCTGGAATTCACTCAAAAATGGTGCCAAACTGTTGCAAACGATCCCCTGAAAGGTTTTTCGGTGGAAACAGATGGGTTTTTATCATTGAAAAAGAATTTTCACGCAAGGTCTGAACAATTTTTTTAAAAAAAATCCCTAAGCCGCGCGGTCACAATTTCAGCAAAAATCTGACGTTCTGGAATTCACTCAAAAATGATGCCAAACTGTTGCAAACGATCCCCTGAAAGGTTTTTCGGTGGAAAAAGATGGGTTTTTATCATAAAAACAGAATTAGCCTGCAAGGTCTGAACAACTTTTTTTAGAAAAAATCCCTAAGCCGCGCGGTCACAATTTCAGCAAAAATCTGACGTTCTGGAATTCACTCAAAAATGGTGCCAAACTGTTGCAAACGATGCCCTGAAAGGTTTTTCGGTGGAAAAAGATGGGTTTTTATCATAAAAACAGAATTAGCCCGCAAGGTCTGAACAACTTTTTTTAAAAAAAATCCCTAAGCCGCGCGGTCACAATTTCAGCAAAAATCTGACGTTCTGGAATTCACTCAAAAATGGTGCCAAACTGTTGCAAACGATCCCCTGAAAGGTTTTTCGGTGGAAACAGGTGGGTTTTTATCATAAAAAGAAAATTAGCCCGCAAGGTCTGAACAACTTTTTTTTGCAAAAATCCCTAAGCCGAGCGGTCACAATTTCAGCAAAAATCTGACGTTCTGGAATTCACTCAAAAATGGTGCCAAACTGTTGCAAACGATGACCTGAAAGGTTTTTCGGTGGAAACAGATGCGTTTTTATCATTGAAAAAGAATTTTCACGCAAGGTCTGAACAACTTTTTTTTGAAAAAATCCCTAAGCCGCGCGGTCACAATTTCAGCAAAAATCTGACGTTCTGGAATTCACTCAAAAATGGTGCCAAACTGTTGCAAACGATGACCTGAAAGGTTTTTCGGTGGAAACAGATGGGTTTTTATCATAAAAACAGCATTAGCCCGCAAGGTCTGAACAACTTTTTTTTGAAAAAATCCCTAAGCCGCGCGGTCACAATTTCAGCAAAAATCTGACGTTCTGGAATTCACTCAAAAATGGTGCCAAACTGTTGCAAACGATCCCCTAAAAGGTTTTTCGGTGGAAAAAGATGGGTTTTCATCATAAAAACAGAATTAGCCCGCAAGGTCTGAACAACTTTTTTTTGAAAAAATCCCTAAGCCGCGCGGTCACAATTTCAGCAAAAATCTGACGTTCTGGAATTCACTCAAAAATGGTGCCAAACTGTTGCAAACGATCCCCTGAAAGGTTTTTCGGTGGAAACAGATGGGTTTTTATCATTGAAAAAGAATTTTCACGCAAGGTCTGAACAACTTTTTTTTGAAAAAATCCCTAAGCCGCGCGGTCACAATTTCAGCAAAAATCTGACGTTCTGGAATTCACTTAAAAATGGTGCCAAACTGTTGCAAAGGATCCCCTGAAAGGTTTTTCGGTGGAAAAAGATGGTTTTTTATCATAAATACAGAATTAGCCCGCAAGGTCTGAACAACTTTTTTTTGAAAAAATCCCTAAGCCGCGCGGTCACAATTTCAGCAAAAATCTGACGTTCTGGAATTCACTCAAAAATGGTGCCAAACTGTTGCAAACGATCCCCTAAAAGGTTTTTCGGTGGAAAAAGATGGGTTTTCATCATAAAAACAGAATTAGCCCGCAAGGTCTGAACAACTTTTTTTTGAAAAAATCCCTAAGCCGCGCGGTCACAATTTCAGCAAAAATCTGACGTTCTGGAATTCACTCAAAAATGGTGCCAAACTGTTGCAAACGATCCCCTGAAAGGTTTTTCGGTGGAAACAGATGGGTTTTTATCATTGAAAAAGAATTTTCACGCAAGGTCTGAACAACTTTTTTTTGAAAAAATCCCTAAGCCGCGCGGTCACAATTTCAGCAAAAATCTGACGTTCTGGAATTCACTTAAAAATGGTGCCAAACTGTTGCAAAGGATCCCCTGAAAGGTTTTTCGGTGGAAAAAGATGGTTTTTTATCATAAATACAGAATTAGCCCGCAAGGTCTGAACAACTTTTTTTAGAAAAAATCCCTAAGCCGCGCGGTCACAATTTCAGCAAAAATCTGACGTTCTGGAATTCACTCAAAAATGGTGCCAAACTGTTGCAAACGATCCCCTGAAAGGTTTTTCGGTGGAAACAGATGGGTTTTTATCATAAAAACAGAATTAGCCCGCAAGGTCTGAACAACTTTTTTTTGAAAAAATCCCTAAGCCGCGCGGTCACAATTTCAGCAAAAATCTGACGTTCTGGAATTCACTCAAAAATGGTGCCAAACTGTTGCAAACGATCCCCTGAAAGGTTTTCCGGTGGAAACAGATGGGTTTTTATCATTGAAAAAGAATTTTCACGCAAGGTCTGAACAACTTTTTTTTGAAAAAATCCCTAAGCCGCGCGGTCACAATTTCAGCAAAAATCTGACGTTCTGGAATTCACTCAAAAATGGTGCCAAACTGTTGCAAACGATCCCCTGAAAGGTTTTTCGGTGGAAACAGATGGGTTTTTATCATTGAAAAAGAATTTTCACGCAAGGTCTGAACAACTTTTTTTTGAAAAAATCCCTAAGCCGCGCGGTCACAATTTCAGCAAAAATCTGACGTTCTGGAATTCACTCAAAAATGGTGCCAAACTGTTGCAAACGATGACCTGAAAGGTTTTTCGGTGGAAACAGATGGGTTTTTATCATAAAAACAGCATTAGCCCGCAAGGTCTGAACAACCTTTTTTTGAAAAAATCCCTAAGCCGCGCGGTCACAATTTCAGCAAAAATCTGACGTTCTGGAATTCACTCAAAAATGGTGCCAAACTGTTGCAAACAATGACCTGAAAGGTTTTTCGGTGGAAACAGATGGGTTTTTATCATTGAAAAAGAATTTTCATGCAAGGTCTGAACAACTTTTTTTTGAAAACATCCCTAAGCCGCGCGGTCACAATTTCAGCAAAAATCTGACGTTCTGGAATTCACTCAAAAATGGTGCCAAACTGTTGCAAACGATCCCCTAAAAGGTTTTTCGGTGGAAAAGGATGGGTTTTTATCATAAAAACAGAATTAGCCCGCAAGGTCTGAACAACTTTTTTTTTGAAAAAATCCCTAAGCCGCGCGGTCACAATTTCAGCAAAAATCTGACGTTCTGGAATTCACTCAAAAATGGTGCCAAACTGTTGCAAACGATCCCCTGAAAGGTTTTTCGGTGGAAACAGATGGGTTTTTATCATTGAAAAAGAATTTTCATGCAAGGTCTGAACAACTTTTTTTTGAAAAAATCCCTAAGCCGCGCGGTCACAATTTCAGCAAAAATCTGACATTCTGGAATTCACTCAAAAATGGTGCCAAACTGTTGCAAACGATCCCCTGAAAGGTTTTTGGGTGGAAACAGATGGGTTTTTATCATTGAAAAAGAATTTTCACGCAAGGTCTGAACAACTTTTTTTTGAAAAAATCCCTAAGCCGCGCGGTCACAATTTCAGCAAAAATCTGACGTTCTGGAATTCACTCAAAAATGGTGCCAAACTGTTGCAAACGATCCCCTGAAAGGTTTTTTGGTGGAAACAGATGGGTTTTTATCACTGAAAAAGAATTTTCACGCAAGGTCTGAACAACTTTTTTTTGAAAAAATCCCTAAGCCGCGCGGTCACAATTTCAGCAAAAATCTGACGTTCTGGAATTCACTCAAAAATGGTGCCAAACTGTTGCAAACGATCCCCTGAAAGGTTTTTCGGTGGAAACAGATGGGTTTTTATCATTGAAAAAGAATTTTCACGCAAGGTCTGAACAACTTTTTTTTGAAAAAATCCCTAAGCCGCGCGGTCACAATTTCAGCAAAAATCTGACGTTCTGGAATTCACTCAAAAATGGTGCCAAACTGTTGCAAACGATCCCCTGAAAGGTTTTTCGGTGGAAACAGATGGGTTTTTATCATTGAAAAAGAATTTTCACGCAAGGTCTGAACAACTTTTTTTTGAAAAAATCCCTAAGCCGCGCGGTCACAATTTCAGCAAAAATCTGACGTTCTGGAATTCACTCAAAAATGGTGCCAAACTGTTGCAAACGATCCCCTGAAAGGTTTTTCGGTGGAAACAGATGGGTTTTTATCATTGAAAAAGAATTTTCACGCAAGGTCTGAACAATTTTTTTTAAAAAAATCCCTAAGCCGCGCGGTCACAATTTCAGCAAAAATCTGACGTTCTGGAATTCACTCAAAAATGGTGCCAAACTGTTGCAAACGATCCCCTGAAAGGTTTTTCGGTGGAAAAAGATGGGTTTTTATCATAAAAACAGAATTAGCCTGCAAGGTCTGAACAACTTTTTTTGGAAAAAATCCCTAAGCCGCGCGGTCACAATTTCAGCAAAAATCTGACGTTCTGGAATTCACTCAAAAATGGTGCCAAACTGTTGCAAACGATCCCCTGAAAGGTTTTTCGGTGGAAAAAGATGGGTTTTTATCATAAAAACAGAATTAGCCCGCAAGGTCTGAACAACTTTTTTTTAAAAAAATCCCTAAGCCGCGCGGTCACAATTTCAGCAAAAATCTGACGTTCTGGAATTCACTCAAAAATGGTGCCAAACTGTTGCAAACGATCCCCTGAAAGGTTTTTCGGTGGAAACAGATGGGTTTTTATCATAAAAAGAAAATTAGCCCGCAAGGTCTGAACAACTTTTTTTTGCAAAAATCCCTAAGCCGAGCGGTCACAATTTCAGCAAAAATCTGACGTTCTGGAATTCACTCAAAAATGGTGCCAAACTGTTGCAAACGATCCCCTGAAAGGTTTTTCGGTGGAAAAAGATGGGTTTTTATCATAAAAACAGAATTAGCCTGCAAGGTCTGAACAACTTTTTTTAGAAAAAATCCCTAAGCCGCGCGGTCACAATTTCAGCAAAAATCTGACGTTCTGGAATTCACTCAAAAATGGTGCCAAACTGTTGCAAACGATCCCCTGAAAGGTTTTTCGGTGGAAAAAGATGGGTTTTTATCATAAAAACAGAATTAGCCCGCAAGGTCTGAACAACTTTTTTTTAAAAAAATCCCTAAGCCGCGCGGTCACAATTTCAGCAAAAATCTGACGTTCTGGAATTCACTCAAAAATGGTGCCAAACTGTTGCAAACGATCCCCTGAAAGGTTTTTCGGTGGAAACAGATGGGTTTTTATCATAAAAAGAAAATTAGCCCGCAAGGTCTGAACAACTTTTTTTTGCAAAAATCCCTAAGCCGAGCGGTCACAATTTCAGCAAAAATCTGACGTTCTGGAATTCACTCAAAAATGGTGCCAAACTGTTGCAAACGATCCCCTGAAAGGTTTTTCGGTGGAAAAAGATGGGTTTTTATCATAAAAACAGAATTAGCCTGCAAGGTCTGAACAACTTTTTTTAGAAAAAATCCCTAAGCCGCGCGGTCACAATTTCAGCAAAAATCTGACGTTCTGGAATTCACTCAAAAATGGTGCCAAACTGTTGCAAACGATCCCCTGAAAGGTTTTTCGGTGGAAAAAGATGGGTTTTTATCATAAAAACAGAATTAGCCCGCAAGGTCTGAACAACTTTTTTTAAAAAAAATCCCTAAGCCGCGCGGTCACAATTTCAGCAAAAATCTGACGTTCTGGAATTCACTCAAAAATGGTGCCAAACTGTTGCAAACGATCCCCTGAAAGGTTTTTCGGTGGAAACAGATGGGTTTTTATCATAAAAAGAAAATTAGCCCGCAAGGTCTGAACAACTTTTTTTTGCAAAAATCCCTAAGCCGAGCGGTCACAATTTCAGCAAAAATCTGACGTTCTGGAATTCACTCAAAAATGGTGCCAAACTGTTGCAAACGATGACCTGAAAGGTTTTTCGGTGGAAACAGATGCGTTTTTATCATTGAAAAAGAATTTTCACGCAAGGTCTGAACAACTTTTTTTTGAAAAAATCCCTAAGCCGCGCGGTCACAATTTCAGCAAAAATCTGACGTTCTGGAATTCACTCAAAAATGGTGCCAAACTGTTGCAAACGATCCCCTGAAAGGTTTTTCGGTGGAAAAAGATGGGTTTTTATCATAAAAACAGAATTAGCCCGCAAGGTCTGAACAACTTTTTTTTGAAAAAATCCCTAAGCCGCGCGGTCACAATTTCAGCAAAAATCTGACGTTCTGGAATTCACTCAAAAATGGTGCCAAACTGTTGCAAACGATCCCCTGAAAGGTTTTTCGGTGGAAAAAGATGGGTTTTTATCATAAAAACAGAATTAGCCCGCAAGGTCTGAACAACTTTTTTTTTAAAAAATCCCTAAGCCGCGCGGTCACAATTTCAGCAAAAATCTGACGTTCTGGAATTCACTCAAAAATGGTGCCAAACTGTTGCAAACGATCCCCTGAAAGGTTTTTCGGTGGAAACAGATGGGTTTTTATCATAAAAACAGCATTAGCCCGCAAGGTCTGAACAATTTTTTTTGAAAAAATCCCTAAGCCGCGCGGTCACAATTTCAGCAAAAATCTGACGTTCTGGAATTCACTCAAAAATGGTGCCAAACTGTTGCAAACGATCCCCTGAAAGGTTTTTCGGTGGAAACAGATGGGTTTTTATCATTGAAAAAGAATTTTCACGCAAGGTCTGAACAACTTTTTTTTGAAAAAATCCCTAAGCCGCGCGGTCACAATTTCAGCAAAAATCTGACGTTCTGGAATTCACTCAAAAATGGTGCCAAACTGTTGCAAACGATGACCTGAAAGGTTTTTCGGTGGAAACAGATGGGTTTTTATCATAAAAACAGCATTAGCCCGCAAGGTCTGAACAACTTTTTTTGAAAAAATCCCTAAGCCGCGCGGTCACAATTTCAGCAAAAATCTGACGTTCTGGAATTCACTCAAAAATGGTGCCAAACTGTTGCAAACGATCCCCTGAAAGGTTTTTTGGTGGAAACAGATGGGTTTTTATCACTGAAAAAGAATTTTCACGCAAGGTCTGAACAACTTTTTTTTGAAAAAATCCCTAAGCCGCGCGGTCACAATTTCAGCAAAAATCTGACGTTCTGGAATTCAGTCAAAAATGGTGCCAAACTGTTGCAAACGATCCCCTGAAAGGTTTTTCGGTGGAAACAGATGGGTTTTTATCATTGAAAAAGAATTTTCACGCAAGGTCTGAACAACTTTTTTTAGAAAAAATCCCTAAGCCGCGCGGTCACAATTTCAGCAAAAATCTGACGTTCTGGAATTCACTCAAAAATGGTGCCAAACTGTTGCAAACGATCCCCTGAAAGGTTTTTCGGTGGAAAAAGATGGGTTTTTATCATAAAAACAGAATTAGCCCGCAAGGTCTGAAAAACTTTTTTTAGAAAAAATCCCTAAGCCGCGCGGTCACAATTTCAGCAAAAATCTGACGTTCTGGAATTCACTCAAAAATGGTGCCAAACTGTTGCAAACGATCCCCTAAAAGGTTTTTCGGTGGAAAAGGATGGGTTTTTATCATAAAAACAGAATTAGCCCGCAAGGTCTGAACAAGTTTTTTTTGAAAAAATCCCTAAGCCGCGCGGTCACAATTTCAGCAAAAATCTGACGTTCTGGAATTCACTCAAAAATGGTGCCAAACTGTTGCAAACGATCCCCTGAAAGGTTTTTTGGTGGAAACAGATGGGTTTTTATCACTGAAAAAGAATTTTCACGCAAGGTCTGAACAACTTTTTTTTGAAAAAATCCCTAAGCCGCGCGGTCACAATTTCAGCAAAAATCTGACGTTCTGGAATTCAGTCAAAAATGGTGCCAAACTGTTGCAAACGATCCCATGAAAGGTTTTTCGGTGGAAACAGATGGGTTTTTATCATTGAAAAAGAATTTTCACGCAAGGTCTGAACAACTTTTTTTAGAAAAAATCCCTAAGCCGCGCGGTCACAATTTCAGCAAAAATCTGACGTTCTGGAATTCACTCAAAAATGGTGCCAAACTGTTGCAAACGATCCCCTGAAAGGTTTTTCGGTGGAAAAAGATGGGTTTTTATCATAAAAACAGAATTAGCCCGCAAGGTCTGAACAACTTTTTTAAAAAAAAATCCCTAAGCCGCGCGGTCAAAATTTCAGCAAAAATCTGACGTTCTGGAATTCACTCAAAAATGGTGCCAAACTGTTGCAAACGATCCCCTGAAAGGTTTTTCGGTGGAAACAGATGGGTTTTTATCATAAAAAGAAAATTAGCCCGCAAGGTCTGAACAACTTTTTTTTAAAAAAATCCCTAAGCCGCGCGGTCAAAATTTCAGCAAAAATCTGACGTTCTGGAATTCACTCAAAAATGGTGCCAAACTGTTGCAAACGATGACCTGAAAGGTTTTTCGGTGGAAACATATGCGTTTTTATCATTGAAAAAGAATTTTCACGCAAGGTCTGAACAACTTTTTTTTGAAAAAATCCCTAAGCCGCGCGGTCACAATTTCAGCAAAAATCTGACGTTCTGGAATTCACTCAAAAATGGTGCCAAACTGTTGCAAACGATCCCCTGAAAGGTTTTTCGGTGGAAAAAGATGGGTTTTTATCATAAAAACAGAATTAGCCCGCAAGGTCTGAACAACTTTTTTTTGAAAAAATCCCTAAGCCGCGCGGTCACAATTTCAGCAAAAATCTGACGTTCTGGAATTCACTCAAAAATGGTGCCAAACTGTTGCAAACGATCCCCTGAAAGGTTTTTCGGTGGAAAAAGATGGGTTTTTATCATAAAAACAGAATTAGCCCGCAAGGTCTGAACAACTTTTTTTTTAAAAAATCCCTAAGCCGCGCGGTCACAATTTCAGCAAAAATCTGACGTTCTGGAATTCACTCAAAAATGGTGCCAAACTGTTGCAAACGATCCCCTGAAAGGTTTTTCGGTGGAAACAGATGGGTTTTTATCATAAAAACAGCATTAGCCCGCAAGGTCTGAACAACTTTTTTTTGAAAAAATCCCTAAGCCGCGCGGTCACAATTTCAGTAAAAATCTGACGTTCTGGAATTCACTCAAAAATGGTGCCAAACAGTTGCAAACGATCCCCTGAAAGGTTTTTCGGTGGAAACAGATGGGTTTTTATCATTGAAAAAGAATTTTCACGCAAGGTCTGAACAATTTTTTTTGAAAAAATCCCTAAGCCGCGCGGTCACAATTTCAGCAAAAATCTGACGTTCTGGAATTCACTCAAAAATGGTGCCAAACTGTTGCAAACGATCCCCTGAAAGGTTTTTCGGTGGAAACAGATGGGTTTTTATCATTGAAAAAGAATTTTCACGCAAGGTCTGAACAACTTTTTTTTGAAAAAATCCCTAAGCCGCGCGGTCACAATTTCAGCAAAAATCTGACGTTCTGGAATTCACTCAAAAATGGTGCCAAACTGTTGCAAACGATCCCCTGAAAGGTTTTTCGGTGGAAACAGATGGGTTTTTATCATAAAAACAGCATTAGCCCGCAAGGTCTGAACAACTTTTTTTTGAAAAAATCCCTAAGCCGCGCGGTCACAATTTCAGCAAAAATCTGACGTTCTGGAATTCACTCAAAAATGGTGCCAATCTGTTGCAAACGATCCCCTAAAAGGTTTTTCGGTGGAAAAAGATGGGTTTTCATCATAAAAACAGAATTAGCCCGCAAGGTCTGAACAACTTTTTTTTGAAAAAATCCCTAAGCCGCGCGGTCACAATTTCAGCAAAAATCTGACGTTCTGGAATTCACTCAAAAATGGTGCCAAACTGTTGCAAACGATCCCCTGAAAGGTTTTTCGGTGGAAACAGATGGGTTTTTATCATTGAAAAAGAATTTTCACGCAAGGTCTGAACAACTTTTTTTTGAAAAAATCCCTAAGCCGCGCGGTCACAATTTCAGCAAAAATCTGACGTTCTGGAATTCACTTAAAAATGGTGCCAAACTGTTGCAAAGGATCCCCTGAAAGGTTTTTCGGTGGAAAAAGATGGGTTTTTATCATAAAAACAGAATTAGCCCGCAAGGTCTGAACAACTTTTTTTAGAAAAAATCCCTAAGCCGCGCGGTCACAATTTCAGCAAAAATCTGACGTTCTGGAATTCACTCAAAAATGGTGCCAAACTGTTGCAAACGATCCCCTAAAAGGTTTTTCGGTGGAAAAGGATGGGTTTTTATCATAAAAACAGAATTAGCCCGCAAGGTCTGAACAAGTTTTTTTTGAAAAAATCCCTAAGCCGCGCGGTCACAATTTCAGCAAAAATCTGACGTTCTGGAATTCACTCAAAAATGGTGCCAAACTGTTGCAAACGATCCCCTGAAAGGTTTTTTGGTGGAAACAGATGGGTTTTTATCATTGAAAAAGAATTTTCATGCAAGGTCTGAACAACTTTTTTTTGAAAAAATCCGTAAGCCGCGCGGTCACAATTTCAGCAAAAATCTGACGTTCTGGAATTCACTCAAAAATGGTGCCAAACTGTTGCAAACAATCCCCTAAAAGGTTTTTCGGTGGAAAAAGATGGGTTTTCATCATAAAAACAGAATTAGCCCGCAAGGTCTGAACAAGTTTTTTTTGAAAAAATCCCTAAGCCGCGCGGTCACAATTTCAGCAAAAATCTGACGTTCTGGAATTCACTCAAAAATGGTGCCAAACTGTTGCAAACGATCCCCTGAAAGGTTTTTTGGTGGAAACAGATGGGTTTTTATCACTGAAAAAGAATTTTCACGCAAGGTCTGAACAACTTTTTTTTGAAAAAATCCCTAAGCCGCGCGGTCACAATTTCAGCAAAAATCTGACGTTCTGGAATTCAGTCAAAAATGGTGCCAAACTGTTGCAAACGATCCCCTGAAAGGTTTTTCGGTGGAAACAGATGGGTTTTTATCATTGAAAAAGAATTTTCACGCAAGGTCTGAACAACTTTTTTTTGAAAAAATCCCTAAGCCGCGCGGTCACAATTTCAGCAAAAATCTGACGTTCTGGAATTCACTCAAAAATGGTGCTAAACTGTTGCAAACGATCCCCTGAAAGGTTTTTCGGTGGAAACACATGGGTTTTTATCATTGAAAAAGAATTTTCACGCAAGGTCTGAACAACTTTTTTTTGAAAAAATCCCTAAGCCGCGCGGTCACAATTTCAGCAAAAATCTGACGTTCTGGAATTCACTCAAAAATGGTGCCAAACTGTTGCAAACGATGACCTGAAAGGTTTTTCGGTGGAAACAGATGGGTTTTCATCATAAAAACAGAATTAGCCCGCAAGGTCTGAACAACTTTTTTTTGAAAAAATCCCTAAGCCGCGCGGTCACAATTTCAGCAAAAATCTGACGTTCTGGAATTCACTCAAAAATGGTGCCAAACTGTTGCAAACGATCCCCTGAAAGGTTTTTCGGTGGAAACAGATGGGTTTTTATCATTGAAAAAGAATTTTCACGCAAGGTCTGAACAACTTTTTTTGAAAAAATCCCTAAGCCGCGCGGTCACAATTTCAGCAAAAATCTGACGTTCTGGAATTCACTCAAAAATGGTGCCAAACTGTTGCAAACAATCCCCTAAAAGGTTTTTCGGTGGAAAAAGATGGGTTTTCATCATAAAAACAGAATTAGCCCGCAAGGTCTGAACAACTTTTTTTTGAAAAAATCCCTAAGCCGCGCGGTCACAATTTCAGCAAAAATCTGACGTTCTGGAATTCACTCAAAAATGGTGCCAAACTGTTGCAAACGATCCCCTGAAAGGTTTTTCGGTGGAAACAGATGGGTTTTTATCATTGAAAAAGAATTTTCACGCAAGGTCTGAACAACTTTTTTTTGAAAAAATCCCTAAGCCGCGCGGTCACAATTTCAGCAAAAATCTGACGTTCTGGAATTCACTTAAAAATGGTGCCAAACTGTTGCAAAGGATCCCCTGAAAGGTTTTTCGGTGGAAAAAGATGGGTTTTTATCATAAAAACAGAATTAGCCCGCAAGGTCTGAACAACTTTTTTTAGAAAAAATCCCTAAGCCGCGCGGTCACAATTTCAGCAAAAATCTGACGTTCTGGAATTCACTCAAAAATGGTGCCAAACTGTTGCAAACGATCCCCTGAAAGGTTTTTCGGTGGAAACAGATGGGTTTTTATCATTGAAAAAGAATTTTCATGCAAGGTCTGAACAACTTTTTTTTGAAAAAATCCCTAAGCCGCGCGGTCACAATTTCAGCAAAAATCTGACGTTCTGGAATTCACTCAAAAATGGTGCCAAACTGTTGCAAACGATCCCCTAAAAGGTTTTTCGGTGGAAAAGGATGGGTTTTTATCATAAAAACAGAATTAGCCCGCAAGGTCTGAACAAGTTTTTTTGAAAAAATCCCTAAGCCGCGCGGTCACAATTTCAGCAAAAATCTGACGTTCTGGAATTCACTCAAAAATGGTGCCAAACTGTTGCAAACGATCCCCTGAAAGGTTTTTTGGTGGAAACAGATGGGTTTTTATCACTGAAAAAGAATTTTCACGCAAGGTCTGAACAACTTTTTTTTGAAAAAATCCCTAAGCCGCGCGGTCACAATTTCAGCAAAAATCTGGCGTTCTGGAATTCAGTCAAAAATGGTGCCAAACTGTTGCAAACGATCCCCTGAAAGGTTTTTCGGTGGAAACAGATGGGTTTTTATCATTGAAAAAGAATTTTCAC
This sequence comes from Podarcis bocagei, assembly GCF_964188305.1. Taxonomy (NCBI): domain Eukaryota; kingdom Metazoa; phylum Chordata; class Lepidosauria; order Squamata; family Lacertidae; genus Podarcis; species Podarcis bocagei. The sequence goes on from NW_027670156.1 coordinate 28,623, forward strand.
GCAAGGTCTGAACAACTTTTTTTTGAAAAAATCCCTAAGCCGCGCGGTCACAATTTCAGCAAAAATCTGACGTTCTGGAATTCACTCAAAAATGGTGCTAAACTGTTGCAAACGATCCCCTAAAAGGTTTTTCGGTGGAAAAAGATGGGTTTTCATCATAAAAACAGAATTAGCCCGCAAGGTCTGAACAACTTTTTTTTGAAAAAATCCCTAAGCCGCGCGGTCACAATTTCAGCAAAAATCTGACGTTCTGGAATTCACTTAAAAATGGTGCCAAACTGTTGCAAACGATCCCCTGAAAGGTTTTTCGGTGGAAACACATGGGTTTTTATCATTGAAAAAGAATTTTCACGCAAGGTCTGAACAACTTTTTTTTGAAAAAATCCCTAAGCCGCGCGGTCACAATTTCAGCAAAAATCTGACGTTCTGGAATTCACTCAAAAATGGTGCCAAACTGTTGCAAACGATGACCTGAAAGGTTTTTCGGTGGAAACAGATGGGTTTTTATCATAAAAACAGCATTAGCCCGCAAGGTCTGAACAACTTTTTTTTGAAAAAATCCCTAAGCCGCGCGGTCACAATTTCAGCAAAAATCTGACGTTCTGGAATTCACTCAAAAATGGTGCCAAACTGTTGCAAACGATCCCCTGAAAGGTTTTTCGGTGGAAACAGATGGGTTTTTATCATTGAAAAAGAATTTTCACGCAAGGTCTGAACAACTTTTTTTTGAAAAAATCCCTAAGCCGCGCGGTCACAATTTCAGCAAAAATCTGACGTTCTGGAATTCACTCAAAAATGGTGCCAAACTGTTGCAAACGATGACCTGAAAGGTTTTTCGGTGGAAACAGATGGGTTTTCATCATAAAAACAGAATTAGCCCGCAAGGTCTGAACAACTTTTTTTTGAAAAAATCCCTAAGCCGCGCGGTCACAATTTCAGCAAAAATCTGACGTTCTGGAATTCACTCAAAAATGGTGCCAAACTGTTGCAAACGATCCCCTGAAAGGTTTTTCGGTGGAAACAGATGGGTTTTTATCATTGAAAAAGAATTTTCACGCAAGGTCTGAACAACTTTTTTTTGAAAAAATCCCTAAGCCGCGCGGTCACAATTTCAGCAAAAATCTGACGTTCTGGAATTCACTCAAAAATGGTGCCAAACTGTTGCAAACAATCCCCTAAAAGGTTTTTCGGTGGAAAAAGATGGGTTTTCATCATAAAAACAGAATTAGCCCGCAAGGTCTGAACAACTTTTTTTTGAAAAAATCCCTAAGCCGCGCGGTCACAATTTCAGCAAAAATCTGACGTTCTGGAATTCACTCAAAAATGGTGCCAAACTGTTGCAAACGATCCCCTGAAAGGTTTTTCGGTGGAAACAGATGGGTTTTTATCATTGAAAAAGAATTTTCACGCAAGGTCTGAACAACTTTTTTTTGAAAAAATCCCTAAGCCGCGCGGTCACAATTTCAGCAAAAATCTGACGTTCTGGAATTCACTTAAAAATGGTGCCAAACTGTTGCAAAGGATCCCCTGAAAGGTTTTTCGGTGGAAAAAGATGGGTTTTTATCATAAAAACAGAATTAGCCCGCAAGGTCTGAACAACTTTTTTTAGAAAAAATCCCTAAGCCGCGCGGTCACAATTTCAGCAAAAATCTGACGTTCTGGAATTCACTCAAAAATGGTGCCAAACTGTTGCAAACGATCCCCTGAAAGGTTTTTCGGTGGAAACAGATGGGTTTTTATCATTGAAAAAGAATTTTCATGCAAGGTCTGAACAACTTTTTTTTGAAAAAATCCCTAAGCCGCGCGGTCACAATTTCAGCAAAAATCTGACGTTCTGGAATTCACTCAAAAATGGTGCCAAACTGTTGCAAACGATCCCCTAAAAGGTTTTTCGGTGGAAAAGGATGGGTTTTTATCATAAAAACAGAATTAGCCCGCAAGGTCTGAACAAGTTTTTTTTGAAAAAATCCCTAAGCCGCGCGGTCACAATTTCAGCAAAAATCTGACGTTCTGGAATTCACTCAAAAATGGTGCCAAACTGTTGCAAACGATCCCCTGAAAGGTTTTTTGGTGGAAACAGATGGGTTTTTATCACTGAAAAAGAATTTTCACGCAAGGTCTGAACAACTTTTTTTTGAAAAAATCCCTAAGCCGCGCGGTCACAATTTCAGCAAAAATCTGGCGTTCTGGAATTCAGTCAAAAATGGTGCCAAACTGTTGCAAACGATCCCCTGAAAGGTTTTTCGGTGGAAACAGATGGGTTTTTATCATTGAAAAAGAATTTTCACGCAAGGTCTGAACAACTTTTTTTTGAAAAAATCCCTAAGCCGCGCGGTCACAATTTCAGCAAAAATCTGACGTTCTGGAATTCACTCAAAAATGGTGCTAAACTGTTGCAAACGATCCCCTAAAAGGTTTTTCGGTGGAAAAAGATGGGTTTTCATCATAAAAACAGAATTAGCCCGCAAGGTCTGAACAACTTTTTTTTGAAAAAATCCCTAAGCCGCGCGGTCACAATTTCAGCAAAAATCTGACGTTCTGGAATTCACTTAAAAATGGTGCCAAACTGTTGCAAACGATCCCCTGAAAGGTTTTTCGGTGGAAACACATGGGTTTTTATCATTGAAAAAGAATTTTCACGCAAGGTCTGAACAACTTTTTTTTGAAAAAATCCCTAAGCCGCGCGGTCACAATTTCAGCAAAAATCTGACGTTCTGGAATTCACTCAAAAATGGTGCCAAACTGTTGCAAACGATGACCTGAAAGGTTTTTCGGTGGAAACAGATGGGTTTTTATCATAAAAACAGCATTAGCCCGCAAGGTCTGAACAACTTTTTTTTGAAAAAATCCCTAAGCCGCGCGGTCACAATTTCAGCAAAAATCTGACGTTCTGGAATTCACTCAAAAATGGTGCCAAACTGTTGCAAACGATCCCCTGAAAGGTTTTTCGGTGGAAACAGATGGGTTTTTATCATTGAAAAAGAATTTTCACGCAAGGTCTGAACAACTTTTTTTTGAAAAAATCCCTAAGCCGCGCGGTCACAATTTCAGCAAAAATCTGACGTTCTGGAATTCACTCAAAAATGGTGCCAAACTGTTGCAAACAATCCCCTAAAAGGTTTTTCGGTGGAAAAAGATGGGTTTTCATCATAAAAACAGAATTAGCCCGCAAGGTCTGAACAACTTTTTTTTGAAAAAATCCCTAAGCCGCGCGGTCACAATTTCAGCAAAAATCTGACGTTCTGGAATTCACTCAAAAATGGTGCCAAACTGTTGCAAACGATCCCCTGAAAGGTTTTTCGGTGGAAACAGATGGGTTTTTATCATTGAAAAAGAATTTTCACGCAAGGTCTGAACAACTTTTTTTTGAAAAAATCCCTAAGCCGCGCGGTCACAATTTCAGCAAAAATCTGACGTTCTGGAATTCACTCAAAAATGGTGCCAAACTGTTGCAAACGATGACCTGAAAGGTTTTTCGGTGGAAACAGATGGGTTTTTATCATAAAAACAGCATTAGCCCGCAAGGTCTGAACAACTTTTTTTTGAAAAAATCCCTAAGCCGCGCGGTCACAATTTCAGCAAAAATCTGACGTTCTGGAATTCACTCAAAAATGGTGCCAAACTGTTGCAAACGATCCCCTGAAAGGTTTTTCGGTGGAAACAGATGGGTTTTTATCATTGAAAAAGAATTTTCATGCAAGGTCTGAACAACTTTTTTTTGAAAAAATCCCTAAGCCGCGCGGTCACAATTTCAGCAAAAATCTGACGTTCTGGAATTCACTCAAAAATGGTGCCAAACTGTTGCAAACGATCCCCTGAAAGGTTTTTCGGTGGAAACAGATGGGTTTTTATCATAAAAACAGCATTAGCCCGCAAGGTCTGAACAACTTTTTTTTGAAAAAATCCCTAAGCCGCGCGGTCACAATTTCAGCAAAAATCTGACGTTCTGGAATTCACTCAAAAATGGTGCCAAACTGTTGCAAACGATGACCTGAAAGGTTTTTCGGTGGAAACAGATGGGTTTTTATCATAAAAACAGAATTAGCCCGCAAGGTCTGAACAACTTTTTTTTTGAAAAAATCCCTAAGCCGCGCGGTCACAATTTCAGCAAAAATCTGACGTTCTGGAATTCACTCAAAAATGGTGCCAAACTGTTGCAAACGATCCCCTGAAAGGTTTTTCGGTGGAAACAGATGGGTTTTTATCATTGAAAAAGAATTTTCATGCAAGGTCTGAACAACTTTTTTTTGAAAAAATCCCTAAGCCGCGCGGTCACAATTTCAGCAAAAATCTGACGTTCTGGAATTCACTCAAAAATGGTGCCAAACTGTTGCAAACGATCCCCTAAAAGGTTTTTCGGTGGAAAAGGATGGGTTTTTATCATAAAAACAGAATTAGCCCGCAAGGTCTGAACAACTTTTTTTTTGAAAAAATCCCTAAGCCGCGCGGTCACAATTTCAGCAAAAATCTGACGTTCTGGAATTCACTCAAAAATGGTGCCAAACTGTTGCAAACGATCCCCTGAAAGGTTTTTCGGTGGAAACAGATGGGTTTTTATCATTGAAAAAGAATTTTCATGCAAGGTCTGAACAACTTTTTTTTGAAAAAATCCCTAAGCCGCGCGGTCACAATTTCAGAAAAAACCTGACGTTCTGGAATTCACTCAAAAATGGTGCCAAACTGTTGCAAACGATCCCCTGAAAGGTTTTTTGGTGGAAACAGATGGGTTTTTATCATTGAAAAAGAATTTTCACGCAAGGTCTGAACAACTTTTTTTTGAAAAAATCCCTAAGCTGCGCGGTCACAATTTCAGCAAAAATCTGACGTTCTGGAATTCACTCAAAAATGGTGCCAAACTGTTGCAAACGATCCCCTGAAAGGTTTTTTGGTGGAAACAGATGGGTTTTTATCACTGAAAAGAATTTTCACGCAAGGTCTGAACAACTTTTTTTTGAAAAAATCCCTAAGCCGCGCGGTCACAATTTCTGCAAATATCTGACGTTCTGGAATTCACTCAAAAATGGTGCCAAACTGTTGCAAACGATCCCCTGAAAGGTTTTTCGGTGGAAACAGATGGGTTTTTATCATTGAAAAAGAATTTTCACGCAAGGTCTGAACAACTTTTTTTGAAAAAATCCCTAAGCCGCGCGGTCACAATTTCAGCAAAAATCTGACGTTCTGGAATTCACTCAAAAATGGTGCCAAACTGTTGCAAACGATCCCCTGAAAGGTTTTTCGGTGGAAACAGATGGGTTTTTATCATTGAAAAAGAATTTTCACGCAAGGTCTGAACAACTTTTTTTTGAAAAAATCCCTAAGCCGCGCGGTCACAATTTCAGCAAAAATCTGACGTTCTGGAATTCACTCAAAAATGGTGCCAAACTGTTGCAAACGATCCCCTGAAAGGTTTTCCGGTGGAAACAGATGGGTTTTTATCATTGAAAAAGAATTTTCACGCAAGGTCTGAACAACTTTTTTTTGAAAAAATCCCTAAGCCGCGCGGTCACAATTTCAGCAAAAATCTGACGTTCTGGAATTCACTCAAAAATGGTGCCAAACTGTTGCAAACGATGACCTGAAAGGTTTTTCGGTGGAAACAGATGGGTTTTTATCATAAAAACAGCATTAGCCCGCAAGGTCTGAACAACTTTTTTTTGAAAAAATCCCTAAGCCGCGCGGTCACAATTTCAGCAAAAATCTGACGTTCTGGAATTCACTCAAAAATGGTGCCAAACTGTTGCAAACGATGACCTGAAAGGTTTTTCGGTGGAAACAGATGGGTTTTTATCATAAAAACAGCATTAGCCCGCAAGGTCTGAACAACTTTTTTTTGAAAAAATCCCTAAGCCGCGCGGTCACAATTTCAGCAAAAATCTGACGTTCTGGAATTCACTCAAAAATGGTGCCAAACTGTTGCAAACGATCCCCTGAAAGGTTTTTCGGTGGAAACAGATGGGTTTTTATCACTGAAAAAGAATTTTTATGCAAGGTCTGAACAACTTTTTTTTGAAAAAATCCCTAAGCCGCGCGGTCACAATTTCAGCAAAAATCTGACGTTCTGGAATTCACTCAAAAATGGTGCCAAACTGTTGCAAACGATCCCCTAAAAGGTTTTTCGGTGGAAAAGGATGGGTTTTTATCATAAAAACAGAATTAGCCCGCAAGGTCTGAACAACTTTTTTTTTGAAAAAATCCCTAAGCCGCGCGGTCACAATTTCAGCAAAAATCTGACGTTCTGGAATTCACTCAAAAATGGTGCCAAACTGTTGCAAACGATCCCCTGAAAGGTTTTTCGGTGGAAACAGATGGGTTTTTATCATTGAAAAAGAATTTTCATGCAAGGTCTGAACAACTTTTTTTTGAAAAAATCCCTAAGCCGCGCGGTCACAATTTCAGCAAAAATCTGACGTTCTGGAATTCACTCAAAAATGGTGCCAAACTGTTGCAAACGATCCCCTGAAAGGTTTTTTGGTGGAAACAGATGGGTTTTTATCATTGAAAAAGAATTTTCACGCAAGGTCTGAACAACTTTTTTTTGAAAAAATCCCTAAGCTGCGCGGTCACAATTTCAGCAAAAATCTGACGTTCTGGAATTCACTCAAAAATGGTGCCAAACTGTTGCAAACGATCCCCTGAAAGGTTTTTTGGTGGAAACAGATGGGTTTTTATCACTGAAAAAGAATTTTCACGCAAGGTCTGAACAACTTTTTTTTTAAAAAATCCCTAAGCCGCGCGGTCACAATTTCTGCAAATATCTGACGTTCTGGAATTCACTCAAAAATGGTGCCAAACTGTTGCAAACGATCCCCTGAAAGGTTTTTCGGTGGAAACAGATGGGTTTTTATCATTGAAAAAGAATTTTCACGCAAGGTCTGAACAACTTTTTTAGAAAAAATCCCTAAGCCGCGCGGTCACAATTTCAGCAAAAATCTGACGTTCTGGAATTCACTCAAAAATGGTGCCAAACTGTTGCAAATGATCCCCTGAAAGGTTTTTCGGTGGAAACAGATGGGTTTTTATCATTGAAAAAGAATTTTCACGCAAGGTCTGAACAACTTTTTTTTGAAAAAATCCCTAAGCCGCGCGGTCACAATTTCAGCAAAAATCTGACGTTCTGGAATTCACTCAAAAATGGTGCCAAACTGTTGCAAACGATCCCCTGAAAGGTTTTCCGGTGGAAACAGATGGGTTTTTATCATTGAAAAAGAATTTTCACGCAAGGTCTGAACCACTTTTTTTTGAAAAAATCCCTAAGCCGCGCGGTCACAATTTCAGCAAAAATCTGACGTTCTGGAATTCACTCAAAAATGGTGCCAAACTGTTGCAAACGATGACCTGAAAGGTTTTTCGGTGGAAACAGATGGGTTTTTATCATAAAAACAGCATTAGCCCGCAAGGTCTGAACAACTTTTTTTTGAAAAAATCCCTAAGCCGCGCGGTCACAATTTCAGCAAAAATCTGACGTTCTGGAATTCACTCAAAAATGGTGCCAAACTGTTGCAAACGATGACCTGAAAGGTTTTTCGGTGGAAACAGATGGGTTTTTATCATAAAAACAGCATTAGCCCGCAAGGTCTGAACAACTTTTTTTTGAAAAAATCCCTAAGCCGCGCGGTCACAATTTCAGCAAAAATCTGACGTTCTGGAATTCACTCAAAAATGGTGCCAAACTGTTGCAAACGATCCCCTGAAAGGTTTTTCGGTGGAAACAGATGGGTTTTTATCATTGAAAAAGAATTTTCATGCAAGGTCTGAACAACTTTTTTTTGAAAAAATCCCTAAGCCGCGCGGTCACAATTTCAGCAAAAATCTGACGTTCTGGAATTCACTCAAAAATGGTGCCAAACTGTTGCAAACGATCCCCTAAAAGGTTTTTCGGTGGAAAAGGATGGGTTTTTATCATAAAAACAGAATTAGCCCGCAAGGTCTGAACAACTTTTTTTTTGAAAAAATCCCTAAGCCGCGCGGTCACAATTTCAGCAAAAATCTGACGTTCTGGAATTCACTCAAAAATGGTGCCAAACTGTTGCAAACGATCCCCTGAAAGGTTTTTCGGTGGAAACAGATGGGTTTTTATCATTGAAAAAGAATTTTCATGCAAGGTCTGAACAACTTTTTTTTGAAAAAATCCCTAAGCCGCGCGGTCACAATTTCAGCAAAAATCTGACGTTCTGGAATTCACTCAAAAATGGTGCCAAACTGTTGCAAACGATCCCCTGAAAGGTTTTTTGGTGGAAACAGATGGGTTTTTATCATTGAAAAAGAATTTTCACGCAAGGTCTGAACAACTTTTTTTTGAAAAAATCCCTAAGCTGCGCGGTCACAATTTCAGCAAAAATCTGACGTTCTGGAATTCACTCAAAAATGGTGCCAAACTGTTGCAAACGATCCCCTGAAAGGTTTTTTGGTGGAAACAGATGGGTTTTTATCACTGAAAAAGAATTTTCACGCAAGGTCTGAACAACTTTTTTTTGAAAAAATCCCTAAGCCGCGCGGTCACAATTTCAGCAAAAATCTGACGTTCTGGAATTCACTCAAAAATGGTGCCAAACTGTTGCAAACGATCCCCTGAAAGGTTTTTCGGTGGAAACAGATGGGTTTTTATCATTGAAAAAGAATTTTCACGCATGGTCTGAACAACTTTTTTTGAAAAAATCCCTAAGCCGCGCGGTCACAATTTCAGCAAAAATCTGACGTTCTGGAATTCACTCAAAAATGGTGCCAAACTGTTGCAAACGATCCCCTGAAAGGTTTTTCGGTGGAAACAGATGGGTTTTTATCATTGAAAAAGAATTTTCACGCAAGGTCTGAACAACTTTTTTTTGAAAAAATCCCTAAGCCGCGCGGTCACAATTTCAGCAAAAATCTGACGTTCTGGAATTCACTCAAAAATGGTGCCAAACTGTTGCAAACGATCCCCTGAAAGGTTTTTCGGTGGAAACAGATGGGTTTTTATCATTGAAAAAGAATTTTCACGCAAGGTCTGAACAATTTTTTTAAAAAAAATCCCTAAGCCGCGCGGTCACAATTTCAGCAAAAATCTGACGTTCTGGAATTCACTCAAAAATGGTGCCAAACTGTTGCAAACGATCCCCTGAAAGGTTTTTCGGTGGAAAAAGATGGGTTTTTATCATAAAAACAGAATTAGCCTGCAAGGTCTGAACAACTTTTTTTAGAAAAAATCCCTAAGCCGCGCGGTCACAATTTCAGCAAAAATCTGACGTTCTGGAATTCACTCAAAAATGGTGCCAAACTGTTGCAAACGATCCCCTGAAAGGTTTTTCGGTGGAAAAAGATGGGTTTTTATCATAAAAACAGAATTAGCCCGCAAGGTCTGAACAACTTTTTTTTAAAAAAATCCCTAAGCCGCGCGGTCAAAATTTCAGCAAAAATCTGACGTTCTGGAATTCACTCAAAAATGGTGCCAAACTGTTGCAAACGATCCCCTGAAAGGTTTTTCGGTGGAAACAGATGGGTTTTTATCATAAAAAGAAAATTAGCCCGCAAGGTCTGAACAACTTTTTTTTGCAAAAATCCCTAAGCCGCGCGGTCACAATTTCAGCAAAAATCTGACGTTCTGGAATTCACTCAAAAATGGTGCCAAACTGTTGCAAACGATGACCTGAAAGGTTTTTCGGTGGAAACAGATGCGTTTTTATCATTGAAAAAGAATTTTCACGCAAGGTCTGAACAACTTTTTTTTGAAAAAATCCCTAAGCCGCGCGGTCACAATTTCAGCAAAAATCTGACGTTCTGGAATTCACTCAAAAATGGTGCCAAACTGTTGCAAACGATCCCCTGAAAGGTTTTTCGGTGGAAAAAGATGGGTTTTTATCATAAAAACAGAATTAGCCCGCAAGGTCTGAACAACTTTTTTTAAAAAAAATCCCTAAGCCGCGCGGTCACAATTTCAGCAAAAATCTGACGTTCTGGAATTCACTCAAAAATGGTGCCAAACTGTTGCAAACGATCCCCTGAAAGGTTTTTCGGTGGAAACAGATGGGTTTTTATCATAAAAACAGCATTAGCCCGCAAGGTCTGAACAACTTTTTTTTGAAAAAATCCCTAAGCCGCGCGGTCACAATTTCAGTAAAAATCTGACGTTCTGGAATTCACTCAAAAATGGTGCCAAACTGTTGCAAACGATCCCCTGAAAGGTTTTTCGGTGGAAACAGATGGGTTTTTATCATTGAAAAAGAATTTTCACGCAAGGTCTGAACAATTTTTTTTGAAAAAATCCCTAAGCCTCGCGGTCACAATTTCAGCAAAAATCTGACGTTCTGGAATTCACTCAAAAATGGTGCCAAACTGTTGCAAACGATCCCCTGAAAGGTTTTTCGGTGGAAACAGATGGGTTTTTATCATTGAAAAAGAATTTTCACGCAAGGTCTGAACAACTTTTTTTTGAAAAAATCCCTAAGCCGCGCGGTCACAATTTCAGCAAAAATCTGACGTTCTGGAATTCACTCAAAAATGGTGCCAAACTGTTGCAAACGATGACCTGAAAGGTTTTTCGGTGGAAACAGATGGGTTTTTATCATAAAAACAGCATTAGCCCGCAAGGTCTGAACAACTTTTTTTTGAAAAAATCCCTAAGCCGCGCGGTCACAATTTCAGCAAAAATCTGACGTTCTGGAATTCACTCAAAAATGGTGCCAAACTGTTGCAAACGATCCCCTAAAAGGTTTTTCGGTGGAAAAAGATGGGTTTTCATCATAAAAACAGAATTAGCCCGCAAGGTCTGAACAACTTTTTTTTTAAAAAATCCCTAAGCCGCGCGGTCACAATTTCAGCAAAAATCTGACGTTCTGGAATTCACTCAAAAATGGTGCCAAACTGTTGCAAACGATCCCCTGAAAGGTTTTTCGGTGGAAACAGATGGGTTTTTATCATTGAAAAAGAATTTTCACGCAAGGTCTGAACAACTTTTTTTGAAAAAATCCCTAAGCCGCGCGGTCACAATTTCAGCAAAAATCTGACGTTCTGGAATTCACTTAAAAATGGTGCCAAACTGTTGCAAAGGATCCCCTGAAAGGTTTTTCGGTGGAAAAAGATGGGTTTTTATCATAAAAACAGAATTAGCCCGCAAGGTCTGAACAACTTTTTTTAGAAAAAATCCCTAAGCCGCGCGGTCACAATTTCAGCAAAAATCTGACGTTCTGGAATTCACTCAAAAATGGTGCCAAACTGTTGCAAACGATCCCCTGAAAGGTTTTTCGGTGGAAACAGATGGGTTTTTATCATTGAAAAAGAATTTTCATGCAAGGTCTGAACAACTTTTTTTTGAAAAAATCCCTAAGCCGCGCGGTCACAATTTCAGCAAAAATCTGACGTTCTGGAATTCACTCAAAAATGGTGCCAAACTGTTGCAAACGATCCCCTAAAAGGTTTTTCGGTGGAAAAGGATGGGTTTTTATCATAAAAACAGAATAAGCCCGCAAGGTCTGAACAAGTTTTTTTTGAAAAAATCCCTAAGCCGCGCGGTCACAATTTCAGCAAAAATCTGACGTTCTGGAATTCACTCAAAAATGGTGCCAAACTGTTGCAAACGATCCCCTGAAAGGTTTTTTGGTGGAAACAGATGGGTTTTTATCACTGAAAAAGAATTTTCACGCAAGGTCTGAACAACTTTTTTTAGAAAAAATCCCTAAGCCGCGCGGTCACAATTTCAGCAAAAATCTGACGTTCTGGAATTCACTCAAAAATGGTGCCAAACTGTTGCAAACGATCCCCTGAAAGGTTTTTCGGTGGAAACAGATGGGTTTTTATCATAAAAAGAAAATTAGCCCGCAAGGTCTGAACAACTTTTTTTAGAAAAAATCCCTAAGCCGCGCGGTCACAATTTCAGCAAAAATCTGACGTTCTGGAATTCACTCAAAAATGGTGCCAAACTGTTGCAAACGATGACCTGAAAGGTTTTTCGGTGGAAACAGATGCGTTTTTATCATTGAAAAAGAATTTTCACGCAAGGTCTGAACAACTTTTTTTTGAAAAAATCCCTAAGCCGCGCGGTCACAATTTCAGCAAAAATCTGACGTTCTGGAATTCACTTAAAAATGGTGCCAAACTGTTGCAAACGATCCCCTGAAAGGTTTTTCGGTGGAAAAAGATGGGTTTTTATCATAAAAACAGAATTAGCCCGCAAGGTCTGAACAACTTTTTTTAGAAAAAATCCCTAAGCCGCGCGGTCACAATTTCAGCAAAAATCTGACGTTCTGGAATTCACTCAAAAATGGTGCCAAACTGTTGCAAACGATCCCCTGAAAGGTTTTTCGGTGGAAACAGATGGGTGTTTATCATTGAAAAAGAATTTTCATGCAATGTCTGAACAACTTTTTTTTTGAAAAAATCCCTAAGCCGCGCGTTCACAATTTCAGCAAAAATCTGACGTTCTGGAATTCACTCAAAAATGGTGCAAAACTGTTGCAAACGATCCCCTGAAAGGTTTTTCGGTGGAAAAAGATTGGTTTTTATCATAAAAACAGAATTAGCCCGCAAGGTCTGAACAACTTTTTTTTAGAAAAAATCCCTAAGCCGCGCGGTCACAATTTCAGCAAAAATCTGACGTTCTGGAATTCACTCAAAAATGGTGCCAAACTGTTGCAAACGATCCCCTGAAAATTTTTTCGGTGGAAACAGATGGGTTTTTATCAATGAAAAAGAATTTTCACGCAAGGTCTGAACAACTTTTTTTTGAAAAAATCCCTAAACCGCGCGGTCACAATTTCAGCAAAAATCTGACGTTCTGGAATTCACTCAAAAATGGTGCCAAACTGTTGTAAACGATCCCCTGAAAGGTTTTTCGGTGGAAACAGATGGGTTTTTATCATTGAAAAAGAATTTTCATGCAAGGTCTGAACAACTTTTTTTTGAAAAAATCCCTAAGCCGCGCGGTCACAATTTCAGCAAAAATCTGACGTTCTGGAATTCACTCAAAAATGGTGCCAAACTGTTGCAAACGATCCCCTAAAAGGTTTTTCGGTGGAAAAGGATGGGTTTTTATCATAAAAACAGAATAAGCCCGCAAGGTCTGAACAAGTTTTTTTTGAAAAAATCCCTAAGCCGCGCGGTCACAATTTCAGCAAAAATCTGACGTTCTGGAATTCACTCAAAAATGGTGCCAAACTGTTGCAAACGATCCCCTGAAAGGTTTTTTGGTGGAAACAGATGGGTTTTTATCACTGAAAAAGAATTTTCACGCAAGGTCTGAACAACTTTTTTTAGAAAAAATCCCTAAGCCGCGCGGTCACAATTTCAGCAAAAATCTGACGTTCTGGAATTCACTCAAAAATGGTGCCAAACTGTTGCAAACGATCCCCTGAAAGGTTTTTCGGTGGAAACAGATGGGTTTTTATCATAAAAAGAAAATTAGCCCGCAAGGTCTGAACAACTTTTTTTAGAAAAAATCCCTAAGCCGCGCGGTCACAATTTCAGCAAAAATCTGACGTTCTGGAATTCACTCAAAAATGGTGCCAAACTGTTGCAAACGATGACCTGAAAGGTTTTTCGGTGGAAACAGATGCGTTTTTATCATTGAAAAAGAATTTTCACGCAAGGTCTGAACAACTTTTTTTTGAAAAAATCCCTAAGCCGCGCGGTCACAATTTCAGCAAAAATCTGACGTTCTGGAATTCACTTAAAAATGGTGCCAAACTGTTGCAAACGATCCCCTGAAAGGTTTTTCGGTGGAAAAAGATGGGTTTTTATCATAAAAACAGAATTAGCCCGCAAGGTCTGAACAACTTTTTTTAGAAAAAATCCCTAAGCCGCGCGGTCACAATTTCAGCAAAAATCTGACGTTCTGGAATTCACTCAAAAATGGTGCCAAACTGTTGCAAACGATCCCCTGAAAGGTTTTTCGGTGGAAACAGATGGGTGTTTATCATTGAAAAAGAATTTTCATGCAATGTCTGAACAACTTTTTTTTTGAAAAAATCCCTAAGCCGCGCGTTCACAATTTCAGCAAAAATCTGACGTTCTGGAATTCACTCAAAAATGGTGCAAAACTGTTGCAAACGATCCCCTGAAAGGTTTTTCGGTGGAAAAAGATTGGTTTTTATCATAAAAACAGAATTAGCCCGCAAGGTCTGAACAACTTTTTTTTAGAAAAAATCCCTAAGCCGCGCGGTCACAATTTCAGCAAAAATCTGACGTTCTGGAATTCACTCAAAAATGGTGCCAAACTGTTGCAAACGATCCCCTGAAAATTTTTTCGGTGGAAACAGATGGGTTTTTATCAATGAAAAAGAATTTTCACGCAAGGTCTGAACAACTTTTTTTTGAAAAAATCCCTAAACCGCGCGGTCACAATTTCAGCAAAAATCTGACGTTCTGGAATTCACTCAAAAATGGTGCCAAACTGTTGCAAACGATCCCCTGAAAGGTTTTTCGGTGGAAAAAGATGGGTTTTTATCATAAAAACAGAATTAGCCCGCAAGGTCTGAACAACTTTTTTTAGAAAAAATCCCTAAGCCGCGCGGTCACAATTTCAGCAAAAATCTGACGTTCTGGAATTCACTCAAAAATGGTGCCAAACTGTTGCAAACGATCCCCTGAAAGGTTTTTCGGTGGAAACAGATGGGTTTTTATCATTGAAAAAGAATTTTCACGCAAGGTCTGAACAACTTTTTTTTGAAAAAATCCCTAAGCCGCGCGGTCACAATTTCAGCAAAAATCTGACGTTCTGGAATTCACTCAAAAATGGTGCCAAACTGTTGCAAACGATCCCCTGAAAGGTTTTTCGGTGGAAACAGATGGGTTTTTATCATTGAAAAAGAATTTTCATGCAAGGTCTGAACAACTTTTTTTTGAAAAAATCCCTAAGCCGCGCGGTCACAATTTCAGCAAAAATCTGACGTTCTGGAATTCACTCAAAAATGGTGCCAAACTGTTGCAAACGATCCCCTGAAAGGTTTTTTGGTGGAAACAGATGGGTTTTTATCACTGAAAAAGAATTTTCACGCAAGGTCTGAACAACTTTTTTTAGAAAAAATCCCTAAGCCGCGCGGTCACAATTTCAGCAAAAATCTGACGTTCTGGAATTCACTCAAAAATGGTGCCAAACTGTTGCAAACGATCCCCTGAAAGGTTTTTCGGTGGAAACAGATGGGTTTTTATCATAAAAAGAAAATTAGCCCGCAAGGTCTGAACAACTTTTTTTAGAAAAAATCCCTAAGCCGCGCGGTCACAATTTCAGCAAAAATCTGACGTTCTGGAATTCACTCAAAAATGGTGCCAAACTGTTGCAAACGATGACCTGAAAGGTTTTTCGGTGGAAACAGATGCGTTTTTATCATTGAAAAAGAATTTTCACGCAAGGTCTGAACAACTTTTTTTTGAAAAAATCCCTAAGCTGCGCGGTCACAATTTCAGCAAAAATCTGACGTTCTGGAATTCACTTAAAAATGGTGCCAAACTGTTGCAAACGATCCCCTGAAAGGTTTTTCGGTGGAAAAAGATGGGTTTTTATCATAAAAACAGAATTAGCCCGCAAGGTCTGAACAACTTTTTTTAGAAAAAATCCCTAAGCCGCGCGGTCACAATTTCAGCAAAAATCTGACGTTCTGGAATTCACTCAAAAATGGTGCCAAACTGTTGCAAACGATCCCCTGAAAGGTTTTTCGGTGGAAACAGATGGGTGTTTATCATTGAAAAAGAATTTTCATGCAATGTCTGAACAACTTTTTTTTTGAAAAAATCCCTAAGCCGCGCGTTCACAATTTCAGCAAAAATCTGACGTTCTGGAATTCACTCAAAAATGGTGCAAAACTGTTGCAAACGATCCCCTGAAAGGTTTTTCGGTGGAAAAAGATTGGTTTTTATCATAAAAACAGAATTAGCCCGCAAGGTCTGAACAACTTTTTTTTAGAAAAAATCCCTAAGCCGCGCGGTCACAATTTCAGCAAAAATCTGACGTTCTGGAATTCACTCAAAAATGGTGCCAAACTGTTGCAAACGATCCCCTGAAAATTTTTTCGGTGGAAACAGATGGGTTTTTATCAATGAAAAAGAATTTTCACGCAAGGTCTGAACAACTTTTTTTTGAAAAAATCCCTAAACCGCGCGGTCACAATTTCAGCAAAAATCTGACGTTCTGGAATTCACTCAAAAATGGTGCCAAACTGTTGCAAACGATCCCCTGAAAGGTTTTTCGGTGGAAAAAGATGGGTTTTTATCATAAAAACAGAATTAGCCCGCAAGGTCTGAACAACTTTTTTTAGAAAAAATCCCTAAGCCGCGCGGTCACAATTTCAGCAAAAATCTGACGTTCTGGAATTCACTCAAAAATGGTGCCAAACTGTTGCAAACGATCCCCTGAAAGGTTTTTCGGTGGAAACAGATGGGTTTTTATCATTGAAAAAGAATTTTCATGCAAGGTCTGAACAACTTTTTTTTGAAAAAATCCCTAAGCCGCGCGGTCACAATTTCAGCAAAAATCTGACGTTCTGGAATTCACTCAAAAATGGTGCCAAACTGTTGCAAAGGATCCCCTGAAAGGTTTTTCGGTGGAAAAAGATGGGTTTTTATCATAAAAACAGAATTAGCCCGCAAGGTCTGAACAACTTTTTTTAGAAAAAATCCCTAAGCCGCGCGGTCACAATTTCAGCAAAAATCTGACGTTCTGGAATTCACTCAAAAATGGTGCCAAACTGTTGCAAACGATCCCCTGAAAGGTTTTTCGGTGGAAACAGATGGGTTTTTATCATTGAAAAAGAATTTTCATGCAAGGTCTGAACAACTTTTTTTTGAAAAAATCCCTAAGCCGCGCGGTCACAATTTCAGCAAAAATCTGACGTTCTGGAATTCACTCAAAAATGGTGCCAAACTGTTGCAAACGATCCCCTAAAAGGTTTTTCGGTGGAAAAGGATGGGTTTTTATCATAAAAACAGAATTAGCCCGCAAGGTCTGAACAAGTTTTTTTTGAAAAAATCCCTAAGCCGCGCGGTCACAATTTCAGCAAAAATCTGACGTTCTGGAATTCACTCAAAAATGGTGCCAAACTGTTGCAAACGATCCCCTGAAAGGTTTTTTGGTGGAAACAGATGGGTTTTTATCACTGAAAAAGAGTTTTCACGCAAGGTCTGAACAACTTTTTTTTGAAAAAATCCCTAAGCCGCGCGGTCACAATTTCAGCAAAAATCTGACGTTCTGGAATTCAGTCAAAAATGGTGCCAAACAGTTGCAAACGATCCCCTGAAAGGTTTTTCGGTGGAAACAGATGGGTTTTTATCATTGAAAAAGAATTTTCACGCAAGGTCTGAACAACTTTTTTTAGAAAAAATCCCTAAGCCGCGCGGTCACAATTTCAGCAAAAATCTGACGTTCTGGAATTCACTCAAAAATGGTGCCAAACTGTTGCAAACGATCCCCTGAAAGGTTTTTCGGTGGAAAAAGATGGGTTTTTATCATAAAAACAGAATTAGCCCGCAAGGTCTGAACAACTTTTTTAAAAAAAAATCCCTAAGCCGCGCGGTCACAATTTCAGCAAAAATCTGACGTTCTGGAATTCACTCAAAAATGGTGCCAAACTGTTGCAAACGATCCCCTGAAAGGTTTTTCGGTGGAAACAGATGGGTTTTTATCATTGAAAAAGAATTTTCATGCAAGGTCTGAACAACTTTTTTTTGAAAAAATCCCTAAGCCGCGCGGTCACAATTTCAGCAAAAATCTGACGTTCTGGAATTCACTCAAAAATGGTGCCAAACTGTTGCAAACGATCCCCTAAAAGGTTTTTCGGTGGAAAAGGATGGGTTTTTATCATAAAAACAGAATTAGCCCGCAAGGTCTGAACAAGTTTTTTTTGAAAAAATCCCTAAGCCGCGCGGTCACAATTTCAGCAAAAATCTGACGTTCTGGAATTCACTCAAAAATGGTGCCAAACTGTTGCAAACGATCCCCTGAAAGGTTTTTTGGTGGAAACAGATGGGTTTTTATCACTGAAAAAGAATTTTCACGCAAGGTCTGAACAACTTTTTTTTGAAAAAATCCCTAAGCCGCGCGGTCACAATTTCAGCAAAAATCTGACGTTCTGGAATTCACTCAAAAATGGTGCCAAACAGTTGCAAACGATCCCCTGAAAGGTTTTTCGGTGGAAACAGATGGGTTTTTATCATTGAAAAAGAATTTTCACGCAAGGTCTGAACAACTTTTTTTTGAAAAAATCCCTAAGCCGCGCGGTCACAATTTCAGCAAAAATCTGACGTTCTGGAATTCACTCAAAAATGGTGCCAAACTGTTGCAAACGATCCCCTGAAAGGTTTTTCGGTGGAAAAAGATGGGTTTTTATCATAAAAACAGAATTAGCCCGCAAGGTCTGAACAACTTTTTTTAAAAAAAATCCCTAAGCCGCGCGGTCAAAATTTCAGCAAAAATCTGACGTTCTGGAATTCACTCAAAAATGGTGCCAAACTGTTGCAAACGATCCCCTGAAAGGTTTTTCGGTGGAAACAGATGGGTTTTTATCATAAAAAGAAAATTAGCCCGCAAGGTCTGAACAACTTTTTTTTGCAAAAATCCCTAAGCCGCGCGGTCACAATTTCAGCAAAAATCTGACGTTCTGGAATTCACTCAAAAATGGTGCCAAACTGTTGCAAACGATGACCTGAAAGGTTTTTCGGTGGAAACAGATGCGTTTTTATCATTGAAAAAGAATTTTCACGCAAGGTCTGAACAACTTTTTTTTGAAAAAATCCCTAAGCCGCGCGGTCACAATTTCAGCAAAAATCTGACGTTCTGGTATTCACTCAAAAATGGTGCCAAACTGTTGCAAACGATCCCCTGAAAGGTTTTTCGGTGGAAAAAGATGGGTTTTTATCATAAAAACAGAATTAGCCCGCAAGGTCTGAACAACTTTTTTTTGAAAAAATCCCTAAGCCGCGCGGTCACAATTTCAGCAAAAATCTGACGTTCTGGAATTCACTCAAAAATGGTGCCAAACTGTTGCAAACGATCCCCTGAAAGGTTTTTCGGTGGAAAAAGATGGGTTTTTATCATAGAAACAGCATTAGCCCGCAAGGTCTGAACAACTTTTTTTTGAAAAAATCCCTAAGCCGCGCGGTCACAATTTCAGCAAAAATCTGACGTTCTGGAATTCACTCAAAAATGGTGCCAAACTGTTGCAAACGATCCCCTAAAAGGTTTTTCGGTGGAAAAAGATGGGTTTTCATCATAAAAACAGAATTAGCCCGCAAGGTCTGAACAAGTTTTTTTTGAAAAAATCCCTAAGCCGCGCGGTCACAATTTCAGCAAAAATCTGACGTTCTGGAATTCACTCAAAAATGGTGCCAAACTGTTGCAAACGATCCCCTAAAAGGTTTTTCGGTGGAAAAGGATGGGTTTTCATCATAAAAACAGAATTAGCCCGCAAGGTCTGAACAACTTTTTTTTGAAAAAATCCCTAAGCCGCGCGGTCACAATTTCAGCAAAAATCTGACGTTCTGGAATTCACTCAAAAATGGTGCCAAACTGTTGCAAACGATCCCCTGAAAGGTTTTTTGGTGGAAACAGATGGGTTTTTATCACTGAAAAAGAATTTTCACGCAAGGTCTGAACAACTTTTTTTTGAAAAAATCCCTAAGCCGCGCGGTCACAATTTCAGCAAAAATCTGACGTTCTGGAATTCAGTCAAAAATGGTGCCAAACTGTTGCAAACGATCCCCTGAAAGGTTTTTCGGTGGAAACAGATGGGTTTTTATCATTGAAAAAGAATTTTCACGCAAGGTCTGAACAACTTTTTTTTGAAAAAATCCCTAAGCCGCGCGGTCACAATTTCAGCAAAAATCTGACGTTCTGGAATTCACTCAAAAATGGTGCTAAACTGTTGCAAACGATCCCCTAAAAGGTTTTTCGGTGGAAAAAGATGGGTTTTCATCATAAAAACAGAATTAGCCCGCAAGGTCTGAACAACTTTTTTTTGAAAAAATCCCTAAGCCGCGCGGTCACAATTTCAGCAAAAATCTGACGTTCTGGAATTCACTTAAAAATGGTGCCAAACTGTTGCAAAGGATCCCCTGAAAGGTTTTTCGGTGGAAAAAGATGGGTTTTTATCATAAAAACAGAATTAGCCCGCAAGGTCTGAACAACTTTTTTTAGAAAAAATCCCTAAGCCGCGCGGTCACAATTTCAGCAAAAATCTGACGTTCTGGAATTCACTCAAAAATGGTGCCAAACTGTTGCAAACGATCCCCTGAAAGGTTTTTCGGTGGAAAAAGATGGGTTTTTATCATAAAAACAGAATTAGCCCGCAAGGTCTGAACAACTTTTTTTTGAAAAAATCCCTAAGCCGCGCGGTCACAATTTCAGCAAAAATCTGACGTTCTGGAATTCAGTCAAAAATGGTGCCAAACTGTTGCAAACGATCCCCTGAAAGGTTTTTCGGTGGAAACAGATGGGTTTTTATCATTGAAAAAGAATTTTCACGCAAGGTCTGAACAACTTTTTTTTGAAAAAATCCCTAAGCCGCGCGGTCACAATTTCAGCAAAAATCTGACGTTCTGGAATTCACTCAAAAATGGTGCTAAACTGTTGCAAACGATCCCCTAAAAGGTTTTTCGGTGGAAAAAGATGGGTTTTCATCATAAAAACAGAATTAGCCCGCAAGGTCTGAACAACTTTTTTTTGAAAAAATCCCTAAGCCGCGCGGTCACAATTTCAGCAAAAATCTGACGTTCTGGAATTCACTTAAAAATGGTGCCAAACTGTTGCAAAGGATCCCCTGAAAGGTTTTTCGGTGGAAAAAGATGGGTTTTTATCATAAAAACAGAATTAGCCCGCAAGGTCTGAACAACTTTTTTTTTGAAAAAATCCCTAAGCCGCGCGGTCACAATTTCAGCAAAAATCTGACGTTCTGGAATTCACTCAAAAATGGTGCCAAACTGTTGCAAACGATCCCCTGAAAGGTTTTTCGGTGGAAAAAGATGGGTTTTTATCATAAAAACAGAATTAGCCCGCAAGGTCTGAACAACTTTTTTTTGAAAAAATCCCTAAGCCGCGCGGTCACAATTTCAGCAAAAATCTGACGTTCTGGAATTCACTCAAAAATGGTGCCAAACTGTTGCAAACGATCCCCTGAAAGGTTTTCCGGTGGAAACAGATGGGTTTTTATCATTGAAAAAGAATTTTCACGCAAGGTCTGAACAACTTTTTTTAAAAAAAATCCCTAAGCCGCGCGGTCACAATTTCAGCAAAAATCTGACATTCTGGAATTCACTCAAAAATGGTGCCAAACTGTTGCAAACGATCCCCTGAAAGTTTTTTCGGTGGAAACAGATGGGTTTTTATCATTGAAAAAGAATTTTCACGCAAGGTCTGAACAACTTTTTTTTGAAAAAATCCCTAAGCCGCGCGGTCACAATTTCAGCAAAAATCTGACGTTCTGGAATTCACTCAAAAATGGTGCCAAACTGTTGCAAACGATCCCCTGAAAGGTTTTTTTGGTGGAAACAGATGGGTTTTTATCATTGAAAAAGAATTTTCACGCAAGGTCTGAACAACTTTTTTTTGAAAAAATCCCTAAGCCGCGCGGTCACAATTTCAGCAAAAATCTGACGTTCTGGAATTCACTCAAAAATGGTGCCAAACTGTTGCAAACGATCCCCTGAAAGGTTTTTTGGTGGAAACAGATGGGTTTTTATCACTGAAAAAGCATTTTCACGCAAGGTCTGAACAACTTTTTTTTGAAAAAATCCCTAAGCCGCGCGGTCACAATTTCAGCAAAAATCTGACGTTCTGGAATTCACTCAAAAATGGTGCCAAACTGTTGCAAACGATCCCCTGAAAGGTTTTTCGGTGGAAACAGATGGGTTTTTATCATTGAAAAAGAATTTTCACGCAAGGTCTGAACAACTTTTTTTTGAAAAAATCCCTAAGCCGCGCGGTCACAATTTCAGCAAAAATCTGACGTTCTGGAATTCACTCAAAAATGGTGCCAAACTGTTGCAAACGATCCCCTGAAAGGTTTTTCGGTGGAAACAGATGGGTTTTTATCATTGAAAAAGAATTTTCACGCAAGGTCTGAACAACTTTTTTTTGAAAAAATCCCTAAGCCGCGCGGTCACAATTTCAGCAAAAATCTGACGTTCTGGAATTCACTCAAAAATGGTGCCAAACTGTTGCAAACGATCCCCTGAAAGGTTTTTCGGTGGAAACAGATGGGTTTTTATCATTGAAAAAGAATTTTCACGCAAGGTCTGAACAATTTTTTTTAAAAAAATCCCTAAGCCGCGCGGTCACAATTTCAGCAAAAATCTGACGTTCTGGAATTCACTCAAAAATGGTGCCAAACTGTTGCAAACGATCCCCTGAAAGGTTTTTCGGTGGAAAAAGATGGGTTTTTATCATAAAAACAGAATTAGCCTGCAAGGTCTGAACAACTTTTTTTAGAAAAAATCCCTAAGCCGCGCGGTCACAATTTCAGCAAAAATCTGACGTTCTGGAATTCACTCAAAAATGGTGCTAAACTGTTGCAAACGATCCCCTGAAAGGTTTTTCGGTGGAAAAAGATGGGTTTTTATCATAAAAACAGAATTAGCCCGCAAGGTCTGAACAACTTTTTTTTAAAAAAATCCCTAAGCCGCGCGGTCAAAATTTCAGCAAAAATCTGACGTTCTGGAATTCACTCAAAAATGGTGCCAAACTGTTGCAAACGATCCCCTGAAAGGTTTTTCGGTGGAAACAGATGGGTTTTTATCATAAAAAGAAAATTAGCCCGCAAGGTCTGAACAACTTTTTTTTGCAAAAATCCCTAAGCCGCGCGGTCACAATTTCAGCAAAAATCTGACGTTCTGGAATTCACTCAAAAATGGTGCCAAACTGTTGCAAACGATGACCTGAAAGGTTTTTCGGTGGAAACAGATGCGTTTTTATCATTGAAAAAGAATTTTCACGCAAGGTCTGAACAACTTTTTTTTGAAAAAATCCCTAAGCCGCGCGGTCACAATTTCAGCAAAAATCTGACGTTCTGGAATTCACTCAAAAATGGTGCCAAACTGTTGCAAACGATCCCCTGAAAGGTTTTTCGGTGGAAACAGACGGGTTTTTATCATAAAAAGAAAATTAGCCCGCAAGGTCTGAACAACTTTTTTTTGCAAAAATCCCTAAGCCGCGCGGTCACAATTTCAGCAAAAATCTGACGTTCTGGAATTCACTCAAAAATGGTGCCAAACTGTTGCAAAGGATCCCCTGAAAGGTTTTTCGGTGGAAAAAGATGGGTTTTTATCATAAAAACAGAATTAGCCCGCAAGGTCTGAACAACTTTTTTTAGAAAAAATCCCTAAGCCGCGCGGTCACAATTTCAGCAAAAATCTGACGTTCTGGACTTCACTCAAAAATGGTGCCAAACTGTTGCAAACGATCCCCTGAAAGGTTTTTCGGTGGAAAAAGATGGGTTTTTATCATAAAAACAGAATTAGCCCGCAAGGTCTGAACAACTTTTTGTTGAAAAAATCCCTAAGCCGCGCGGTCACAATTTCAGCAAAAATCTGACGTTCTGGAATTCACTCAAAAATGGTGCCAAACTGTTGCAAACGATCCCCTGAAAGGTTTTTCGGTGGAAACAGATGGGTTTTTATCATAAAAGCAGAATTAGCCCGCAAGGTCTGAACAACTTTTTTTTGAAAAAATCCCTAAGCTGCGCGGTCACAATTTCAGCAAAAATCTGACGTTCTGGAATTCACTCAAAAATGGTGCCAAACTGTTGCAAACGATCCCCTGAAAGGTTTTTCGGTGGAAACAGATGGGTTTTTATCATAAAAGCAGAATTAGCCCGCAAGGTCTGAACAACTTTTTTTTGAAAAAATCCCTAAGCCGCGCGGTCACAATTTCAGCAAAAATCTGACGTTCTGGAATTCACTCAAAAATGGTGCCAAACTGTTGCAAACGATCCCCTGAAAGGTTTTTCGGTGGAAACAGATGGGTTTTTATCATTGAAAAAGAATTTTCACGCAAGGTCTGAACAACTTTTTTTTGAAAAAATCCCTAAGCCGCGCGGTCACAATTTCAGCAAAAATCTGACGTTCTGGAATTCACTCAAAAATGGTGCCAAACTGTTGCAAACGATGACCTGAAAGGTTTTTCGGTGGAAACAGATGGGTTTTTATCATAAAAACAGCATTAGCCTGCAACGTCTGAACAACTTTTTTTTGAAAAAATCCCTAAGCCGCACGGTCACAATTTCAGCAAAAATCTGACGTTCTGGAATTCACTCAAAAATGGTGCCAAACTGTTGCAAACGATCCCCTGAAAGTTTTTTCGGTGGAAACAGATGGGTTTTTATCATTGAAAAAGAATTTTCACGCAAGGTCTGAACAATTTTTTTTGAAAAAATCCCTAAGCCGCGCGGTCACAATTTCAGCAAAAATCTGACGTTCTGGAATTCACTCAAAAATGGTGCCAAACTGTTGCAAACGATCCCCTGAAAGGTTTTTCGGTGGAAACAGACGGGTTTTTATCATAAAAAGAAAATTAGCCCGCAAGGTCTGAACAACTTTTTTTTGCAAAAATCCCTAAGCCGCGCGTTCACAATTTCAGCAAAAATCTGACGTTCTGGAATTCACTCAAAAATGGTGCCAAACTGTTGCAAACGATGACCTGAAAGGTTTTTCGGTGGAAACAGATGCGTTTTTATCATTGAAAAAGAATTTTCACGCAAGGTCTGAACAACTTTTTTTTGAAAAAATCCCTAAGCCGCGCGGTCACAATTTCAGCAAAAATCTGACGTTCTGGAATTCACTCAAAAATGGTGCCAAACTGTTGCAATCGATCCCCTGAAAGGTTTTTCGGTGGAAAAAGATGGGTTTTTATCATAAAAACAGAATTAGCCCGCAAGGTCTGAACAACTTTTTTTTGAAAAAATCCCTAAGCCGCGCGGTCACAATTTCAGCAAAAATCTGACGTTCTGGAATTCACTCAAAAATGGTGCCAAACTGTTGCAAACGATGACCTGAAAGGTTTTTCGGTGGAAACAGATGGGTTTTTATCATAAAAACAGCATTAGCCCGCAAGGTCTGAACAACTTTTTTTTGAAAAAATCCCTAAGCCGCGCGGTCACAATTTCAGCAAAAATCTGACGTTCTGGAATTCACTCAAAAATGGTGCCAAACTGTTGTAAACGATCCCCTGAAAGGTTTTCCGGTGGAAACAGATGGGTTTTTATCATTGAAAAAGAATTTTCATGCAAGGTCTGAACAACTTTTTTTTGAAAAAATCCCTAAGCCGCGCGGTCACAATTTCAGCAAAAATCTTACGTTCTGGAATTCACTCAAAAATGGTGCCAAACTGTTGCAAACGATCCCCTGAAAGGTTTTTCGGTGGAAAAAGATGGGTTTTTATCATAAAAACAGAATTAGCCCGCAAGGTCTGAACAACTTTTTTTTGAAAAAATCCCTAAGCCGCGCGGTCACAATTTCAGCAAAAATCTGACGTTCTGGAATTCACTCAAAAATGGTGCCAAACTGTTGTAAACGATCCCCTGAAAGGTTTTCCGGTGGAAACAGATGGGTTTTTATCATTGAAAAAGAATTTTCATGCAAGGTCTGAACAACTTTTTTTTGAAAAAATCCCTAAGCCGCGCGGTCACAATTTCAGCAAAAATCTTACGTTCTGGAATTCACTCAAAAATGGTGCCAAACTGTTGCAAACGATGACCTGAAAGGTTTTTCGGTGGAAACAGATGGGTTTTTATCATAAAAACAGCATTAGCCTGCAAGGTCTGAACAACTTTTTTTTGAAAAAATCCCTAAGCCGCACGGTCACAATTTCAGCAAAAATCTGACGTTCTGGAATTCACTCAAAAATGGTGCCAAACTGTTGCAAACGATCCCCTGAAAGTTTTTTCGGTGGAAACAGATGGGTTTTTATCATTGAAAAAGAATTTTCACGCAAGGTCTGAACAATTTTTTTTGAAAAAATCCCTAAGCCGCGCGGTCACAATTTCAGCAAAAATCTGACGTTCTGGAATTCACTCAAAAATGGTGCCAAACTGTTGCAAACGATCCCCTGAAAGTTTTTTCGGTGGAAACAGATGGGTTTTTATCAATGAAAAGGAATTTTCACGCAAGGTCTGAACAACTTTTTTTTAAAAAAATCCCTAAGCCACGCGGTCACAATTTCAGCAAAAATCTGACGTTCTGGAATTCACTCAAAAATGGTGCCAAACTGTTGTAAACGATCCCCTGAAAGGTTTTTCGGTGGAAACAGATGGGTTTTTATCATTGAAAAAGAATTTTCATGCAAGGTCTGAACAACTTTTTTTTGAAAAAATCCCTAAGCCGCGCGGTCACAATTTCAGCAAAAATCTGACGTTCTGGAATTCACTCAAAAATGGTGCCAAACTGTTGCAAAGGATCCCCTGAAAGGTTTTTCGGTGGAAAAAGATGGGTTTTTATCATAAAAACAGAATTAGCCCGCAAGGTCTGAACAACTTTTTTTAGAAAAAATCCCTAAGCCGCGCGGTCACAATTTCAGCAAAAATCTGACGTTCTGGACTTCACTCAAAAATGGTGCCAAACTGTTGCAAACGATCCCCTGAAAGGTTTTTCGGTGGAAAAAGATGGGTTTTTATCATAAAAACAGAATTAGCCCGCAAGGTCTGAACAACTTTTTGTTGAAAAAATCCCTAAGCCGCGCGGTCACAATTTCAGCAAAAATCTGACGTTCTGGAATTCACTCAAAAATGGTGCCAAACTGTTGCAAACGATCCCCTGAAAGGTTTTTCGGTGGAAACAGATGGGTTTTTATCATAAAAGCAGAATTAGCCCGCAAGGTCTGAACAACTTTTTTTTAAAAAAATCCCTAAGCTGCGCGGTCACAATTTCAGCAAAAATCTGACGTTCTGGAATTCACTCAAAAATGGTGCCAAACTGTTGCAAACGATCCCCTGAAAGGTTTTTCGGTGGAAACAGATGGGTTTTTATCATAAAAGCAGAATTAGCCCGCAAGGTCTGAACAACTTTTTTTAAAAAAATCCCTAAGCCGCGCGGTCAAAATTTCAGCAAAAATCTGACGTTCTGGAATTCACTCAAAAATGGTGCCAAACTGTTGCAAACGATCCCCTGAAAGGTTTTTCGGTGGAAACAGATGGGTTTTTATCATAAAAAGAAAATTAGCCCGCAAGGTGTGAACAACTTTTTTTTGCAAAAATCCCTAAGCCGCGCGGTCACAATTTCAGCAAAAATCTGACGTTCTGGAATTCACTCAAAAATGGTGCCAAACTGTTGCAAACGATCCCCTGAAAGGTTTTTCGGTGGAAACAGATGGGTTTTTATCATAAAAGCAGAATTAGCCCGCAAGGTCTGAACAACTTTTTTTTGAAAAAATCCCTAAGCCGCGCGGTCACAATTTCAGCAAAAATCTGACGTTCTGGAATTCACTCAAAAATGGTGCCAAACTGTTGCAAACGATCCCCTGAAAGGTTTTTCGGTGGAAACAGATGGGTTTTTATCATTGAAAAAGAATTTTCACGCAAGGTCTGAACAACTTTTTTTTTAAAAAATCCCTAAGCCGCGCGGTCACAATTTCAGCAAAAATCTGACGTTCTGGAATTCACTCAAAAATGGTGCCAAACTGTTGCAAACGATGACCTGAAAGGTTTTTCGGTGGAAACAGATGGGTTTTTATCATAAAAACAGCATTAGCCCGCAAGGTCTGAACAACTTTTTTTTGAAAAAATCCCTAAGCCGCGCGGTCACAATTTCAGCAAAAATCTGACGTTCTGGAATTCACTCAAAAATGGTGCCAAACTGTTGCAAACGATCCCCTGAAAGTTTTTTCGGTGGAAACAGATGGGTTTTTATCATAAAAACAGCATTAGCCCGCAAGGTCTGAACAACTTTTTTTTGAAAAAATCCCTAAGCCGCGCGGTCACAATTTCAGCAAAAATCTGACGTTCTGGAATTCACTCAAAAATGGTGCCAAACTGTTGCAAACGATCCCCTGAAAGGTTTTTCGGTGGAAACAGATGGGTTTTTATCATTGAAAAAGAATTTTCATGCAAGGTCTGAACAACTTTTTTTTGAAAAAATCCTTAAGCCGCGCGGTCACAATTTCAGTAAAAATCTGACGTTCTGGAATTCACTCAAAAATGGTGCCAAACTGTTGCAAACGATCCCCTGAAAGGTTTTCCGGTGGAAACAGATGGGTTTTTATCATTGAAAAAGAATTTTCACGCAAGGTCTGAACAATTTTTTTTGAAAAAATCCCTAAGCCGCGCGGTCACAATTTCAGCAAAAATCTGACGTTCTGGAATTCACTCAAAAATGGTGCCAAACTGTTGCAAACGATCCCCTGAAAGGTTTTTCGGTGGAAACAGATGGGTTTTTATCATTGAAAAAGAATTTTCACGCAAGGTCTGAACAACATTTTTTTGAAAAAATCCCTAAGCCGCGCGGTCACAATTTCAGCAAAAATCTGACGTTCTGGAATTCACTCAAAAATGGTGCCAAACTGTTGCAAACGATGACCTGAAAGGTTTTTCGGTGGAAACAGATGGGTTTTTATCATAAAAACAGCATTAGCCCGCAAGGTCTGAACAACTTTTTTTTGAAAAAATCCCTAAGCCGCGCGGTCACAATTTCAGCAAAAATCTGACGTTCTGGAATTCACTCAAAAATGGTGCCAAACTGGTGCAAACGATCCCCTAAAAGGTTTTTCGGTGGAAAAAGATGGGTTTTCATCATAAAAACAGAATTAGCCCGCAAGGTCTGAACAACTTTTTTTTGAAAAAATCCCTAAGCCGCGCGGTCACAATTTCAGCAAAAATCTGACGTTCTGGAATTCACTTAAAAATGGTGCCAAACTGTTGCAAAGGATCCCCTGAAAGGTTTTTCGGTGGAAAAAGATGGGTTTTTATCATAAAAACAGAATTAGCCCGCAAGGTCTGAACAACTTTTTGTTGAAAAAATCCCTAAGCCACGCGGTCACAATTTCAGCAAAAATCTGACGTTCTGGAATTCACTCAAAAATGGTGCCAAACTGTTGCAAACGATCCCCTGAAAGGTTTTTCGGTGGAAACAGATGGGTTTTTATCATTGAAAAAGAATTTTCATGCAAGGTCTGAACAACTTTTTTTTGAAAAAATCCCTAAGCCGCGCGTTCACAATTTCAGCAAAAATCTGACGTTCTGGAATTCACTCAAAAATGGTGCCAAACTGTTGCAAACGATCCCCTGAAAGGTTTTCCGGTGGAAACAGATGGGTTTTTATCAAAGAAAAAGAATTTTCACGCAAGGTCTGAACAACTTTTTTTTGAAAAAATCCCTAAGCCGCGCGGTCACAATTTCAGCAAAAATCTGACGTTCTGGAATTCACTCAAAAATGGTGCCAAACTGTTGCAAAGGATCCCCTGAAAGGTTTTTCGGTGGAAAAAGATGGGTTTTTATCATAAAAACAGAATTAGCCCGCAAGGTCTGAACAACTTTTTGTTGAAAAAATCCCTAAGCCGCGCGGTCACAATTTCAGCAAAAATCTGACGTTCTGGAATTCACTCAAAAATGGTGCCAAACTGTTGCAAACGATCCCCTGAAAGGTTTTTCGGTGGAAACAGATGGGTTTTTATCATAAAAGCAGAATTAGCCCGCAAGGTCTGAACAACTTTTTTTTGAAAAAATCCCTAAGCTGCGCGGTCACAATTTCAGCAAAAATCTGACGTTCTGGAATTCACTCAAAAATGGTGCCAAACTGTTGCAAACGATCCCCTGAAAGGTTTTTCGGTGGAAACAGATGGGTTTTTATCATAAAAGCAGAATTAGCCCGCAAGGTCTGAACAACTTTTTTAAGAAAAAATCCCTAAGCCGCGCGGTCACAATTTCAGCAAAAATCTGACGTTCTGGAATTCACTCAAAAATGGTGCCAAACTGTTGCAAACGATCCCCTGAAAGGTTTTTCGGTGGAAACAGATGGGTTTTTATCATAAAAACAGAATTAGCCCGCAAGGTCTGAACAACTTTTTTTAAAAAAAATCCCTAAGCCGCGCGGTCAAAATTTCAGCAAAAATCTGACGTTCTGGAATTCACTCAAAAATGGTGCCAAACTGTTGCAAACGATCCCCTGAAAGGTTTTTCGGTGGAAACAGATGGGTTTTTATCATAAAAAGAAAATTAGCCCGCAAGGTCTGAACAACTTTTTTTTGCAAAAATCCCTAAGCCGCGCGGTCACAATTTCAGCAAAAATCTGACGTTCTGGAATTCACTCAAAAATGGTGCCAAACTGTTGCAAAGGATCCCCTGAAAGGTTTTTCGGTGGAAAAAGATGGGTTTTTATCATAAAAACAGAATTAGCCCGCAAGGTCTGAACAACTTTTTTTAGAAAAAATCCCTAAGCCGCGCGGTCACAATTTCAGCAAAAATCTGACGTTCTGGAATTCACTCAAAAATGGTGCCAAACTGTTGCAAACGATCCCCTGAAAGGTTTTTCGGTGGAAAAAGATGGGTTTTTATCATAAAAACAGAATTAGCCCGCAAGGTCTGAACAACTTTTTGTTGAAAAAATCCCTAAGCCACGCGGTCACAATTTCAGCAAAAATCTGACGTTCTGGAATTCACTCAAAAATGGTGCCAAACTGTTGCAAACGATCCCCTGAAAGGTTTTTCGGTGGAAACAGATGGGTTTTTATCATAAAAGCAGAATTAGCCCGCAAGGTCTGAACAACTTTTTTTTGAAAAAATCCCTAAGCCGCGCGGTCACAATTTCAGCAAAAATCTGACGTTCTGGAATTCACTCAAAAATGGTGCCAAACTGTTGCAAACGATCCCCTGAAAGGTTTTTCGGTGGAAACAGATGGGTTTTTATCATAAAAGCAGAATTAGCCCGCAAGGTCTGAACAACTTTTTTTTGAAAAAATCCCTAAGCCGCGCGGTCACAATTTCAGCAAAAATCTGACGTTCTGGAATTCACTCAAAAATGGTGCCAAACTGTTGCAAACGATCCCCTGAAAGGTTTTTCGGTGGAAACAGATGGGTTTTTATCATTGAAAAAGAATTTTCACGCAAGGTCTGAACAACTTTTTTTTGAAAAAATCCCTAAGCCGCGCGGTCACAATTTCAGCAAAAATCTGACGTTCTGGAATTCACTCAAAAATGGTGCCAAACTGTTGCAAACGATGACCTGAAAGGTTTTTCGGTGGAAACAGATGGGTTTTTATCATAAAAACAGCATTAGCCCGCAAGGTCTGAACAACTTTTTTTTGAAAAAATCCCTAAGCCGCGCGGTCACAATTTCAGCAAAAATCTGATGTTCTGGAATTCACTCAAAAATGGTGCCAAACTGTTGCAAACGATCCCCTGAAAGTTTTTTCGGTGGAAACAGATGGGTTTTTATCAATGAAAAAGAATTTTCACGCAAGGTCTGAACAACTTTTTTTTGAAAAAATCCCTAAGCCGCGCGGTCACAATTTCAGCAAAAATCTGACGTTCTGGAATTCACTCAAAAATGGTGCCAAACTGTTGCAAACGATCCCCTGAAAGGTTTTTCGGTGGAAACAGATGGGTTTTTATCATTGAAAAAGAATTTTCATGCAAGGTCTGAACAACTTTTTTTTGAAAAAATCCCTAAGCCGCGCGGTCACAATTTCAGTAAAAATCTGACGTTCTGGAATTCACTCAAAAATGGTGCCAAACTGTTGCAAACGATCCCCTGAAAGGTTTTCCGGTGGAAACAGATGGGTTTTTATCATTGAAAAAGAATTTTCACGCAAGGTCTGAACAATTTTTTTTGAAAAAATCCCTAAGCCGCGCGGTCACAATTTCAGCAAAAATCTGACGTTCTGGAATTCACTCAAAAATGGTGCCAAACTGTTGCAAACGATCCCCTGAAAGGTTTTCCGGTGGAAACAGATGGGTTTTTATCAAAGAAAAAGAATTTTCACGCAAGGTCTGAACAACTTTTTTTTGAAAAAATCCCTAAGCCGCGCGGTCACAATTTCAGCAAAAATCTGACGTTCTGGAATTCACTCAAAAATGGTGCCAAACTGTTGCAAACGATGACCTGAAAGGTTTTTCGGTGGAAACAGATGGGTTTTTATCATAAAAACAGCATTAGCCCGCAAGGTCTGAACAACTTTTTTTTGAAAAAATCCCTAAGCCGCGCGGTCACAATTTCAGCAAAAATCTGACGTTCTGGAATTCACTCAAAAATGGTGCCAAACTGTTGCAAACGATCCCCTAAAAGGTTTTTCGGTGGAAAAAGATGGGTTTTCATCATAAAAACAGAATTAGCCCGCAAGGTCTGAACAACTTTTTTTTTTAAAAATCCCTAAGCCGCGCGGTCACAATTTCAGCAAAAATCTGACGTTCTGGAATTCACTTAAAAATGGTGCCAAACTGTTGCAAAGGATCCCCTGAAAGGTTTTTCGGTGGAAAAAGATGGGTTTTTATCATAAAAACAGAATTAGCCCGCAAGGTCTGAACAACTTTTTGTTGAAAAAATCCCTAAGCCGCGCGGTCACAATTTCAGCAAAAATCTGACGTTCTGGAATTCACTCAAAAATGGTGCCAAACTGTTGCAAACGATCCCCTGAAAGGTTTTTCGGTGGAAACAGATGGGTTTTTATCATAAAAGCAGAATTAGCCCGCAAGGTCTGAACAACTTTTTTTTGAAAAAATCCCTAAGCCGCGCGGTCACAATTTCAGCAAAAATCTGACGTTCTGGAATTCACTCAAAAATGGTGCCAAACTGTTGCAAACGATCCCCTGAAAGGTTTTTCGGTGGAAACAGATGGGTTTTTATCATTGAAAAAGAATTTTCATGCAAGGTCTGAACAACTTTTTTTTGAAAAAATCCCTAAGCCGCGCGGTCACAATTTCAGTAAAAATCTGACGTTCTGGAATTCACTCAAAAATGGTGCCAAACTGTTGCAAACGATCCCCTGAAAGGTTTTCCGGTGGAAACAGATGGGTTTTTATCATTGAAAAAGAATTTTCACGCAAGGTCTGAACAATTTTTTTTGAAAAAATCCCTAAGCCGCGCGGTCACAATTTCAGCAAAAATCTGACGTTCTGGAATTCACTCAAAAATGGTGCCAAACTGTTGCAAACGATCCCCTGAAAGGTTTTCCGGTGGAAACAGATGGGTTTTTATCAAAGAAAAAGAATTTTCACGCAAGGTCTGAACAACTTTTTTTTGAAAAAATCCCTAAGCCGCGCGGTCACAATTTCAGCAAAAATCTGACGTTCTGGAATTCACTCAAAAATGGTGCCAAACTGTTGCAAACGATGACCTGAAAGGTTTTTCGGTGGAAACAGATGGGTTTTTATCATAAAAACAGCATTAGCCCGCAAGGTCTGAACAACTTTTTTTTGAAAAAATCCCTAAGCCGCGCGGTCACAATTTCAGCAAAAATCTGACGTTCTGGAATTCACTCAAAAATGGTGCCAAACTGTTGCAAACGATCCCCTAAAAGGTTTTTCGGTGGAAAAAGATGGGTTTTCATCATAAAAACAGAATTAGCCCGCAAGGTCTGAACAACTTTTTTTTTTAAAAATCCCTAAGCCGCGCGGTCACAATTTCAGCAAAAATCTGACGTTCTGGAATTCACTTAAAAATGGTGCCAAACTGTTGCAAAGGATCCCCTGAAAGGTTTTTCGGTGGAAAAAGATGGGTTTTTATCATAAAAACAGAATTAGCCCGCAAGGTCTGAACAACTTTTTGTTGAAAAAATCCCTAAGCCGCGCGGTCACAATTTCAGCAAAAATCTGACGTTCTGGAATTCACTCAAAAATGGTGCCAAACTGTTGCAAACGATCCCCTGAAAGGTTTTTCGGTGGAAACAGATGGGTTTTTATCATAAAAGCAGAATTAGCCCGCAAGGTCTGAACAACT
The DNA here is from genome assembly GCF_964188305.1 of Podarcis bocagei. NCBI lineage: Eukaryota > Metazoa > Chordata > Lepidosauria > Squamata > Lacertidae > Podarcis > Podarcis bocagei. The sequence continues at coordinate 62,430 of NW_027670156.1, forward strand.
TTTTTTTGAAAAAATCCCTAAGCCGCGCGGTCACAATTTCAGCAAAAATCTGACGTTCTGGAATTCACTCAAAAATGGTGCCAAACTGTTGCAAACGATCCCCTGAAAGGTTTTTCGGTGGAAACAGATGGGTTTTTATCATTGAAAAAGAATTTTCACGCAAGGTCTGAACACCTTTTTTTTGAAAAAATCCCTAAGCCGCGCGGTCACAATTTCAGCAAAAATCTGACGTTCTGGAATTCACTCAAAAATGGTGCCAAACTGTTGCAAACGATGACCTGAAAGGTTTTTCGGTGGAAACAGATGGGTTTTTATCATAAAAACAGCATTAGCCCGCAAGGTCTGAACAACTTTTTTTTGAAAAAATCCCTAAGCCGCGCGGTCACAATTTCAGCAAAAATCTGACGTTCTGGAATTCACTCAAAAATGGTGCCAAACTGTTGCAAACGATCCCCTGAAAGGTTTTCCGGTGGAAACAGATGGGTTTTTATCAAAGAAAAAGAATTTTCACGCAAGGTCTGAACAACTTTTTTTTGAAAAAATCCCTAAGCCGCGCGGTCACAATTTCAGCAAAAATCTGACGTTCTGGAATTCACTCAAAAATGGTGCCAAACTGTTGCAAACGATCCCCTGAAAGGTTTTTCGGTGGAAACAGATGGGTTTTTATCATTGAAAAAGAATTTTCATGCAAGGTCTGAACAACTTTTTTTTGAAAAAATCCCTAAGCCGCGCGGTCACAATTTCAGCAAAAATCTGACGTTCTGGAATTCACTCAAAAATGGTGCCAAACTGTTGCAAACGATCCCCTGAAAGGTTTTTCGGTGGAAACAGATGGGTTTTTATCATTGAAAAAGAATTTTCACGCAAGGTCTGAACAACTTTTTTTTGAAAAAATCCCTAAGCCGCGCGGTCACAATTTCAGCAAAAATCTGACGTTCTGGAATTCACTCAAAAATGGTGCCAAACTGTTGCAAACGATGACCTGAAAGGTTTTTCGGTGGAAACAGATGGGTTTTTATCATAAAAACAGCATTAGCCCGCAAGGTCTGAACAACTTTTTTTTGAAAAAATCCGTAAGCCGCGCGGTCACAATTTCAGCAAAAATCTGACGTTCTGGAATTCACTCAAAAATGGTGCCAAACTGTTGCAAAGGATCCCCTGAAAGGTTTTTCGGTGGAAAAAGATGGGTTTTTATCATAAAAACAGAATTAGCCCGCAAGGTCTGAACAACTTTTTAAAGAAAAAATCCCTAAGCCGCGCGGTCACAATTTCAGCAAAAATCTGACGTTCTGGAATTCACTCAAAAATGGTGCCAAACTGTTGCAAACGATCCCCTGAAAGGTTTTTCGGTGGAAACAGATGGGTTTTTATCATTGAAAAAGAATTTTCATGCAAGGTCTGAACAACTTTTTTTTGAAAAAATCCCTAAGCCGCGCGGTCACAATTTCAGCAAAAATCTGACGTTCTGGAATTCACTCAAAAATGGTGCCAAACTGTTGCAAACGATCCCCTGAAAGGTTTTTCGGTGGAAACAGATGGGTTTTTATCATTGAAAAAGAATTTTCACGCAAGGTCTGAACAACTTTTTTTTGAAAAAATCCCTAAGCCGCGCGGTCACAATTTCAGCAAAAATCTGACGTTCTGGAATTCACTCAAAAATGGTGCCAAACTGTTGCAAACGATCCCCTGAAAGGTTTTTTGGTGGAAACAGATGGGTTTTTATCATTGAAAAAGAATTTTCACGCAAGGTCTGAACAACTTTTTTTTGAAAAAATCCCTAAGCCGCGCGGTCACAATTTCAGCAAAAATCTGACGTTCTGGAATTCACTCAAAAATGGTGCCAAACTGTTGCAAACGATCCCCTGAAAGGTTTTCCGGTGGAAACAGATGGGTTTTTATCATAAAAACAGAATTAGCCCGCAAGGTCTGAACAAATTTTTTTTGAAAAAATCCCTAAGCCGCGCGGTCACAATTTCAGCAAAAATCTGACGTTCTGGAATTCACTCAAAAATGGTGCCAAACTGTTGCAAACGATCCCCTGAAAGTTTTTTCGGTGGAAACAGATGGGTTTTTATCATTGAAAAAGAATTTTCACGCAAGGTCTGAACAACTTTTTTTTGAAAAAATCCCTAAGCCGCGCGGTCACAATTTCAGAAAAAATCTGACGTTCTGGAATTCACTCAAAAATGGTGCCAAACTGTTGCAAACGATCCCCTGAAATGTTTTTCGGTGGAAACAGATGGGTTTTTATCATTGAAAAAGAATTTTCATGCAAGGTCTGAACAACTTTTTTTTGAAAAAATCCCTAAGCCGCGCGGTCACAATTTCAGCAAAAATCTGACGTTCTGGAATTCACTCAAAAATGGTGCCAAACTGTTGCAAACGATCCCCTAAAAGGTTTTTCGGTGGAAAAAGATGGGTTTTTATCATAAAAACAGAATTAGCCCGCAAGGTCTGAACAACTTTTTTTTGAAAAAATCCCTAAGCCGCGCGGTCACAATTTCAGCAAAAATCTGACGTTCTGGAATTCACTCAAAAATGGTGCCAAACTGTTGCAAACGATCCCCTGAAAGGTTTTTCGGTGGAAACAGATGGGTTTTTATCATTGAAAAAGAATTTTCATGCAAGGTCTGAACAACTTTTTTTTGAAAAAATCCCTAAGCCGCGCGGTCACAATTTCAGCAAAAATCTGACGTTCTGGAATTCACTCAAAAATGGTGCCAAACTGTTGCAAACGATCCCCTGAAAGGTTTTTCGGTGGAAAAAGATGGGTTTTTATCATAAAAACAGAATTAGCCCGCAAAGTCTGAACAACTTTTTTTTGAAAAAATCCCTAAGCCGCGCGGTCACAATTTCAGCAAAAATCTGACGTTCTGGAATTCACTCAAAAATGGTGCCAAACTGTTGCAAACGATCCCCTGAAAGGTTTTTCGGTGGAAACAGATGGGTTTTTATAATTGAAAAAGAATTTTCATGCAAGGTCTGAACAACTTTTTTTTGAAAAAATCCCTAAGCCGCGCGGTCACAATTTCAGCAAAAATCTGACGTTCTGGAATTCACTCAAAAATGGTGCCAAACTGTTGCAAACGATCCCCTGAAAGGTTTTTCGGTGGAAAAAGATGGGTTTTTATCATAAAAACAGAATTAGCCCGCAAGGTCTGAACAACTTTTTTTAGAAAAAATCCCTAAGCCGCGCGGTCACAATTTCAGCAAAAATCTGACGTTCTGGAATTCACTCAAAAATGGTGCCAAACTGTTGCAAACGATCCCCTGAAAGGTTTTTCGGTGGAAACAGATGGGTTTTTATCATTGAAAAAGAATTTTCACGCAAGGTCTGAACAACTTTTTTTTGAAAAAATCCCTAAGCCGCGCGGTCACAATTTCAGCAAAAATCTGACGTTCTGGAATTCACTCAAAAATGGTGCCAAACTGTTGCAAACGATCCCCTGAAAGGTTTTTCGGTGGAAACAGATGGGTTTTTATCATTGAAAAAGAATTTTCATGCAAGGTCTGAACAACTTTTTTTTGAAAAAATCCCTAAGCCGCGCGGTCACAATTTCAGCAAAAATCTGACGTTCTGGAATTCACTCAAAAATGGTGCCAAACTGTTGCAAACGATCCCCTGAAAGGTTTTTCGGTGGAAACAGATGGGTTTTTATCATTGAAAAAGAATTTTCACGCAAGGTCTGAACAACTTTTTTTTGAAAAAATCCCTAAGCCGCGCGGTCACAATTTCAGCAAAAATCTGACGTTCTGGAATTCACTCAAAAATGGTGCCAAACTGTTGCAAACGATCCCCTGAAAGGTTTTTCGGTGGAAACAGATGGGTTTTTATCATTGAAAAAGAATTTTCACGCAAGGTCTGAACAACTTTTTTTTGAAAAAATCCCTAAGCCGCGCGGTCACAATTTCAGCAAAAATCTGACGTTCTGGAATTCACTCAAAAATGGTGCCAAACCTTTGCAAACGATGACCTGAAAGGTTTTTCGGTGGAAACAGATGGGTTTTTCATAAAAACAGCATTAGCCCGCAAGGTCTGAACAACTTTTTAAAGAAAAAATCCCTAAGCCGCGCGGTCACAATTTCAGCAAAAATCTGACGTTCTGGAATTCACTCAAAAATGGTGCCAAACTGTTGCAAAGGATCCCCTGAAAGGTTTTTCGGTGGAAAAAGATGGGTTTTTATCATAAAAACAGAATTAGCCCGCAAGGTCTGAACAACTTTTTTTAGAAAAAATCCCTAAGCCGCGCGGTCACAATTTCAGCAAAAATCTGACGTTCTGGAATTCACTCAAAAATGGTGCCAAACTGTTGCACACGATCCCCTAAAAGGTTTTTCGGTGGAAAAAGATGGGTTTTCATCATAAAAACAGAATTAGCCCGCAAGGTCTGAACAACTTTTTTTTTTAAAAATCCCTAAGCCGCGCGGTCACAATTTCAGCAAAAATCTGACGTTCTGGAATTCACTTAAAAATGGTGCCAAACTGTTGCAAAGGATCCCCTGAAAGGTTTTTCGGTGGAAAAAGATGGGTTTTTATCATAAAAACAGAATTAGCCCGCAAGGTCTGAACAACTTTTTGTTGAAAAAATCCCTAAGCCGCGCGGTCACAATTTCAGCAAAAATCTGACGTTCTGGAATTCACTCAAAAATGGTGCCAAACTGTTGCAAACGATCCCCTGAAAGGTTTTTCGGTGGAAACAGATGGGTTTTTATCATAAAAGCAGAATTAGCCCGCAAGGTCTGAACAACTTTTTTTTGAAAAAATCCCTAAGCCGCGCGGTCACAATTTCAGCAAAAATCTGACGTTCTGGAATTCACTCAAAAATGGTGCCAAACTGTTGCAAACGATCCCCTGAAAGGTTTTTCGGTGGAAACAGATGGGTTTTTATCATTGAAAAAGAATTTTCACGCAAGGTCTGAACACCTTTTTTTTGAAAAAATCCCTAAGCCGCGCGGTCACAATTTCAGCAAAAATCTGACGTTCTGGAATTCACTCAAAAATGGTGCCAAACTGTTGCAAACGATGACCTGAAAGGTTTTTCGGTGGAAACAGATGGGTTTTTATCATAAAAACAGCATTAGCCCGCAAGGTCTGAACAACTTTTTTTGAAAAAATCCCTAAGCCGCGCGGTCACAATTTCAGCAAAAATCTGACGTTCTGGAATTCACTCAAAAATGGTGCCAAACTGTTGCAAACGATCCCCTGAAAGGTTTTCCGGTGGAAACAGATGGGTTTTTATCAAAGAAAAAGAATTTTCACGCAAGGTCTGAACAACTTTTTTTTGAAAAAATCCCTAAGCCGCGCGGTCACAATTTCAGCAAAAATCTGACGTTCTGGAATTCACTCAAAAATGGTGCCAAACTGTTGCAAACGATCCCCTGAAAGGTTTTTCGGTGGAAACAGATGGGTTTTTATCATTGAAAAAGAATTTTCATGCAAGGTCTGAACAACTTTTTTTTGAAAAAATCCCTAAGCCGCGCGGTCACAATTTCAGCAAAAATCTGACGTTCTGGAATTCACTCAAAAATGGTGCCAAACTGTTGCAAACGATCCCCTGAAAGGTTTTTCGGTGGAAACAGATGGGTTTTTATCATTGAAAAAGAATTTTCACGCAAGGTCTGAACAACTTTTTTTTGAAAAAATCCCTAAGCCGCGCGGTCACAATTTCAGCAAAATCTGACGTTCTGGAATTCACTCAAAAATGGTGCCAAACTGTTGCAAACGATGACCTGAAAGGTTTTTCGGTGGAAACAGATGGGTTTTTATCATAAAAACAGCATTAGCCCGCAAGGTCTGAACAACTTTTTTTTGAAAAAATCCGTAAGCCGCGCGGTCACAATTTCAGCAAAAATCTGACGTTCTGGAATTCACTCAAAAATGGTGCCAAACTGTTGCAAAGGATCCCCTGAAAGGTTTTTCGGTGGAAAAAGATGGGTTTTTATCATAAAAACAGAATTAGCCCGCAAGGTCTGAACAACTTTTTAAAGAAAAAATCCCTAAGCCGCGCGGTCACAATTTCAGCAAAAATCTGACGTTCTGGAATTCACTCAAAAATGGTGCCAAACTGTTGCAAACGATCCCCTGAAAGGTTTTTCGGTGGAAACAGATGGGTTTTTATCATTGAAAAAGAATTTTCATGCAAGGTCTGAACAACTTTTTTTTGAAAAAATCCCTAAGCCGCGCGGTCACAATTTCAGCAAAAATCTGACGTTCTGGAATTCACTCAAAAATGGTGCCAAACTGTTGCAAACGATCCCCTGAAAGGTTTTTCGGTGGAAACAGATGGGTTTTTATCATTGAAAAAGAATTTTCACGCAAGGTCTGAACAACTTTTTTTGAAAAAATCCCTAAGCCGCGCGGTCACAATTTCAGCAAAAATCTGACGTTCTGGAATTCACTCAAAAATGGTGCCAAACTGTTGCAAACGATCCCCTGAAAGGTTTTTTGGTGGAAACAGATGGGTTTTTATCATTGAAAAAGAATTTTCACGCAAGGTCTGAACAACTTTTTTTTGAAAAAATCCCTAAGCCGCGCGGTCACAATTTCAGCAAAAATCTGACGTTCTGGAATTCACTCAAAAATGGTGCCAAACTGTTGCAAACGATCCCCTGAAAGGTTTTCCGGTGGAAACAGATGGGTTTTTATCATAAAAACAGAATTAGCCCGCAAGGTCTGAACAAATTTTTTTTGAA
>NW_027670155.1:0-68900 GCF_964188305.1 Podarcis bocagei
CAAAAAAATATTTTCTGCCGGTTAAGTTTTTGAGGGCTGATTTCTTGTCCTGTGATAAAAAGCCTTCTGTTTCCATCTCCAAAGCTTTCAAGGGAGCATTTGCAACCGGTTGGCACCATTTTTGAGTGAATTGCCAAAAGTCAGATTTTTGCTGAAATTGTGACCCCGGGGCTTAGGGATTTTTTCAAAAAAATATTTTCTGCCGGTTAAGTTTTTGAGGGCTGATTTCTTCTCCTGTGATAAAAAGCCTTCTGTTTCCATCACCAAAGCTTTCAGGGGAGCATTTGCAACCGGTTGGCACCATTTTTGAGTGAATTGCCAAAAGTCAGATTTTTGCTGAAATTGTGACCCCGGGGCTTAGGGATTTTTTCAAAAAAATATTTTCTCCCGGTTAAGTTTTTGAGGGCTGATTTCTTGTCCTGTGATAAAAAAGCCTTCTTTTTAGAGTGCCAAAGCTTTCAGGAGAGCATTTTCAAGCTTTTGGCACCATTTTTGAGTGAATTGCCAAAAGTCAGATTTTTGCTGAAATTGTGACCCCGGGGCTTAGGGATTTTTTCAAAAAAATATTTTCTGCCGTTTAAGTTTTTGAGGGCTGATTTCTTGTCCTGTGATAAAAAAGCCTTCTTTTTAGAGTGCCAAAGCTTTCAGGAGAGCATTTTCAAGCTTTTGGCACCATTTTTGAGTGAATTGCCAAAAGTCAGATTTTTGCTGAAATTGTGACCCCGGGGCTTAGGGATTTTTTCAAAAAAATATTTTCTGCCGGTTAAGTTTTTGAGGGCTGATTTCTTGTCCTGTGATAAAAAGCCTTCTGTTTCCATCGCCAAAGCTTTCAGGGGATCATTTATAAGCTTCTGGCACCATTTTTGAGTGAATTGCCAAAAGTCAGATTTTTGCTGAAATTGTGACCCCGGGGCTTAGGGATTTTTTCAAAAAAATATTTTCTGCCGGTTAAGTTTTTGAGGGCTGATTTCTTGTCCTGTGATAAAAAAGCCTTCTGTATCGAGTGCCAAACCTTTCAGGAGAGCATTTTCAAGCTTTTGGCACCATTTTTGAGTGAATTGCGAAAAGTCAGATTTTTGCTGAAATTGTGACCCCGGGGCTTAGGGATTTTTTTTCAAAAAAATATTTTCTGCCGGTTAAGTTTTTGAGGGCTGATTTCTTGTCCTGTGATAAAAAAGCCTTCTTTTTAGAGTGCCAAACCTTTCAGGTGAGCATTTTCAAGCTTTTGGCACCATTTTTGAGTGAATTGCCAAAAGTCAGATTTTTGCTGAAATTGTGACCCCGGGGCTTAGGGATTTTTTCAAAAAAATATTTTCTGCCGGTTTAGTTTTTGAGGGCTGATTTCTCGTCCTGTGAAAAAAAGCCTTCTGTTTCCATCACCAAAGCTTTCAGGGGATCATTTATAAGCTTCTGGCACCATTTTTGAGTGAATTGCCAAAAGTCAGATTTTTGCTGAAATTGTGACCCCGGGGCTTAGGGATTTTTTCAAAAAAATATTTTCTGCCGGTTAAGTTTTTGAGGGCTGATTTCTTGTCCTGTGATAAAAAGCCTTCTGTATCGAGTACCAAACCTTTCAGGAGAGCATTTGCAACCGGTTGGCACCATTTTTGAGTGAATTGCCAAAAGTCAGATTTTTGCTGAAATTGTGACCCCGGGGCTTAGGGATTTTTTCAAAAAAATATTTTCTGCCGGTTAAGTTTTTGAGGGCTGATTTCTTCTCCTGTGATAAAAAGCCTTCTGTTTCCATCACCAAAGCTTTCAGGGGAGCATTTGCAACCGGTTGGCACCATTTTTGAGTGAATTGCCAAAAGTCAGATTTTTGCTGAAATTGTGACCCCGGGGCTTAGGGATTTTTTCAAAAAAATATTTTCTCCCGGTTAAGTTTTTGAGGGCTGATTTCTTGTCCTGTGATAAAAAGCCTTCTTTTTAGAGTGCCAAAGCTTTCAGGAGAGCATTTTCAAGCTTTTGGCACCATTTTTGAGTGAATTTCCAAAAGTCAGATTTTTGCTGAAATTGTGACCCCGGGGCTTAGGGATTTTTTCAAAAAAATATTTTCTGCCGTTTAAGTTTTTGAGGGCTGATTTCTTCTCCTGTGATAAAAAAGCCTTCTTTTTAGAGTGCCAAAGCTTTCAGGAGAGCATTTTCAAGCTTTTGGCACCATTTTTGAGTGAATTGCCAAAAGTCAGTTTTTTGCTGAAATTGTGACCCCGGGGCTTAGGGATTTTTTCAAAAAAATATTTTCTGCCGGTTAAGTTTTTGAGGGCTGATTTCTTGTCCTGTGATAAAAAGCCTTATGTTTCCATCGCCAAAGCTTTCAGGGGATCATTTGTAAGCTTCTGCCACCATTTTTGAGTGAATTGCCAAAAGTCAGATTTTTGCTGAAATTGTGACCCCGGGGCTTAGGGATTTTTTCAAAAAAATATTTTCTGCCGGTTAAGTTTTTGAGGGCTGATTTCTTGCCCTGTGATAAAAAGCCTTCTGTTTCGAGTGCCAAACCTTTCAGGAGAGCATTTTCAAGCTTTTGGCACCATTTTTGAGTGAATTGCCAAAAGTCAGATTTTTGCTGAAATTGTGACCCCGGGGCTTAGGGATTTTTTCAAAAAAATATTTTCTGCTGTATAAGTTTTTGAGGGCTGATTTCTTGTACTGTGATAAAAAGCCTTGTGTTTCCATCGCCAAAGCTTTCAGGAGAGCATTTTCAAGCTTCTGGCACCATTTTTGAGTGAATTGCCAAAAATCAGATTTTTGCTGAAATTGTGACCCCGGGGCTTAGGGATATTTTCAAAAAAATATTTTCTGCCGGTTAAGTTTTTGAGGGCTGATTTCTTGTCCTGTGATAAAAAGCCTTCTGTTTCCATCTCCAAAGCTTTCAAGGGAGCATTTGCAACCGGTTGGCACCATTTTTGAGTGAATTGCCAAAAGTCAGATTTTTGCTGAAATTGTGACCCCGGGGCTTAGGGATTTTTTCAAAAAATATTTTCTGCCGGTTAAGTTTTTGAGGGCTGATTTCTTCTCCTGTGATAAAAAGCCTTCTGTTTCCATCACCAAAGCTTTCAGGGGAGCATTTGCAACCGGTTGGCACCATTTTTGAGTGAATTGCCAAAAGTCAGATTTTTGCTGAAATTGTGACCCCGGGGCTTAGGGATTTTTTCAAAAAAATATTTTCTCCCGGTTAAGTTTTTGAGGGCTGATTTCTTGTCCTGTGATAAAAAAGCCTTCTTTTTAGAGTGCCAAAGCTTTCAGGAGAGCATTTTCAAGCTTTTGGCACCATTTTTGAGTGAATTGCCAAAAGTCAGATTTTTGCTGAAATTGTGACCTCGGGGCTTAGGGATTTTTTCAAAAAAATATTTTCTGCCGGTTAAGTTTTTGAGGGCTGATTTCTTGTCCTGTGATAAAAAGCCTTCTGTTTCCATCGCCAAAGCTTTCAGGGGATCATTTATAAGCTTCTGGCACCATTTTTGAGTGAATTGCCAAAAGTCAGATTTTTGCTGAAATTGTGACCCCGGGGCTTAGGGATTTTTTCAAAAAAATATTTTCTGCCGGTTAAGTTTTTGAGGGCTGATTTCTTGTCCTGTGATAAAAAGCCTTCTGTTTCCATCGCCAAAGCTTTCAGGGGATCATTTATAAGCTTCTGGCACCATTTTTGAGTGAATTGCCAAAAGTCAGATTTTTGCTGAAATTGTGACCCCGGGGCTTAGGGATTTTTTCAAAAAAATCTTTTCTCCCGGTTAAGTTTTTGAGGGCTGATTTCTTGTCCTGTGATAAAAAAGCCTTCTTTTTAGAGTGCCAAAGCTTTCAGGAGAGCATTTTCAAGCTTTTGGCACCATTTTTGAGTGAATTTCCAAAAGTCAGATTTTTGCTGAAATTGTGACCCCGGGGCTTAGGGATTTTTTCAAAAAAATATTTTCTGCCGTTTAAGTTTTTGAGGGCTGATTTCTTGTCCTGTGATAAAAAAGCCTTCTTTTTAGAGTGCCAAAGCTTTCAGGAGAGCATTTTCAAGCTTTTGGCACCATTTTTGAGTGAATTGCCAAAAGTCAGATTTTTGCTGAAATTGTGACCCCGGGGCTTAGGGATTTTTTCAAAAAAATATTTTCTGCCGGTTAAGTTTTTGAGGGCTGATTTCTTGTCCTGTGATAAAAAGCCTTCTGTTTCCATCGCCAAAGCTTTCAGGGGATCATTTATAAGCTTCTGGCACCATTTTTGAGTGAATTGCCAAAAGTCAGATTTTTGCTGAAATTGTGACCCCGGGGCTTAGGGATTTTTTCAAAAAAATCTTTTCTCCCGGTTAAGTTTTTGAGGGCTGATTTCTTGTCCTGTGATAAAAAAGCCTTCTTTTTAGAGTGCCAAAGCTTTCAGGAGAGCATTTTCAAGCTTTTGGCACCATTTTTGAGTGAATTGCCAAAAGTCAGATTTTTGCTGAAATTGTGACCCCGGGGCTTAGGGATTTTTTCAAAAAAATATTTTCTGCCGGTTAAGTTTTTGAGGGCTGATTTCTTGTCCTGTGATAAAAAGCCTTCTGTTTCCATCGCCAAAGCTTTCAGGGGATCATTTGTAAGCTTCTGCCACCATTTTTGAGTGAATTGCCAAAAGTCAGATTTTTGCTGAAATTGTGACCCCGGGGCTTAGGGATTTTTTCAAAAAAATATTTTCTGCCGGTTAAGTTTTTGAGGGCTGATTTCTTGTCCTGTGATAAAAAGCCTTCTGTTTTGAGTGCCAAACCTTTCAGGAGAGCATTTTCAAGCTTTTGGCACCATTTTTGAGTGAATTGCCAAAAGTCAGATTTTTGCTGAAATTGTGACCCCGGGGCATAGGGATTTTTTCAAAAAAATATTTTCTGCCGGTTTAGTTTTTGAGGGCTGATTTCTCGTCCTGTGATAAAAAGCCTTCTGTTTCCATCACCAAAGCTTTCAGGGGATCATTTATAAGCTTTTGGCACCATTTTTGAGTGAATTGCCAAAAGTCAGATTTTTGCTGAAATTGTGACCCCGGGGCTTAGGGATTTTTTCAAAAAAATATTTTCTGCCGGTTAAGTTTTTGAGGGCTGATTTCTTGTCCTGTGATAAAAAGCCTTCTGTATCGAGTACCAAACCTTTCAGGAGAGCATTTTCAAGCTTTTGGCACCATTTTTGAGTGAATTGCCAAAAGTCAGGTTTTTGCTGAAATTGTGACCCCGGGGCTTAGGGATTTTTTCAAAAAAATATTTTCTGCCGGTTAAGTTTTTGAGGGCTGATTTCTTGTCCTGTGATAAAAAGCCTTCTGTTTCCATCGCCAAAGCTTTCAGGGGATCATTTGTAAGCTTCTGCCACCATTTTTGAGTGAATTGCCAAAAGTCAGATTTTTGCTGAAATTGTGACCCCGGGGCTTAGGGATTTTTTCAAAAAAATATTTTCTCCCGGTTAAGTTTTTGAGGGCTGATTTCTTGTCCTGTGATAAAAAAGCCTTCTTTTTAGAGTGCCAAAGCTTTCAGGAGAGCATTTTCAAGCTTTTGGCACCATTTTTGAGTGAATTTCCAAAAGTCAGATTTTTGCTGAAATTGTGACCCCGGGGCTTAGGGATTTTTTCAAAAAAATATTTTCTGCCGTTTAAGTTTTTGAGGGCTGATTTCTTGTCCTGTGATAAAAAAGCCTTCTTTTTAGAGTGCCAAAGCTTTCAGGAGAGCATTTTCAAGCTTTTGGCACCATTTTTGAGTGAATTGCCAAAAGTCAGATTTTTGCTGAAATTGTGACCCCGGGGCTTAGGGATTTTTTCAAAAAAATATTTTCTGCCGGTTAAGTTTTTGAGGGCTGATTTCTTGTCCTGTGATAAAAAGCCTTCTGTTTCCATCGCCAAAGCTTTCAGGGGATCATTTATAAGCTTCTGGCACCATTTTTGAGTGAATTGCCAAAAGTCAGATTTTTGCTGAAATTGTGACCCCGGGGCTTAGGGATTTTTTCAAAAAAATATTTTCTGCCGGTTAAGTTTTTGAGGGCTGATTTCTTGTCCTGTGATAAAAAGCCTTCTGTATCGAGTACCAAACCTTTCAGGAGAGCATTTTCAAGCTTTTGGCACCATTTTTGAGTGAATTGCCAAAAGTCAGGTTTTTGCTGAAATTGTGACCCCGGGGCTTAGGGATTTTTTCAAAAAAATATTTTCTGCCGGTTAAGTTTTTGAGGGCTGATTTCTTGTCCTGTGATAAAAAGCCTTCTGTTTCCATCGCCAAAGCTTTCAGGGGATCATTTGTAAGCTTCTGCCACCATTTTTGAGTGAATTGCCAAAAGTCAGATTTTTGCTGAAATTGTGACCCCGGGGCTTAGGGATTTTTTCAAAAAAATATTTTCTCCCGGTTAAGTTTTTGAGGGCTGATTTCTTGTCCTGTGATAAAAAAGCCTTCTTTTTAGAGTGCCAAAGCTTTCAGGAGAGCATTTTCAAGCTTTTGGCACCATTTTTGAGTGAATTTCCAAAAGTCAGATTTTTGCTGAAATTGTGACCCCGGGGCTTAGGGATTTTTTCAAAAAAATATTTTCTGCCGTTTAAGTTTTTGAGGGCTGATTTCTTGTCCTGTGATAAAAAAGCCTTCTTTTTAGAGTGCCAAAGCTTTCAGGAGAGCATTTTCAAGCTTTTGGCACCATTTTTGAGTGAATTGCCAAAAGTCAGATTTTTGCTGAAATTGTGACCCCGGGGCTTAGGGATTTTTTCAAAAAAATATTTTCTGCCGGTTAAGTTTTTGAGGGCTGATTTCTTGTCCTGTGATAAAAAGCCTTCTGTTTCCATCGCCAAAGCTTTCAGGGGATCATTTATAAGCTTCTGGCACCATTTTTGAGTGAATTGCCAAAAGTCAGATTTTTGCTGAAAGTGTGACCCCGGGGCTTAGGGATTTTTTCAAAAAAATCTTTTCTCCCGGTTAAGTTTTTGAGGGCTGATTTCTTGTCCTGTGATAAAAAAGCCTTCTTTTTAGAGTGCCAAAGCTTTCAGGAGAGCATTTTCAAGCTTTTGGCACCATTTTTGAGTGAATTGCCAAAAGTCAGATTTTTGCTGAAATTGTGACCCCGGGGCTTAGGGATTTTTTCAAAAAAATATTTTCTGCCGGTTAAGTTTTTGAGGGCTGATTTCTTGTCCTGTGATAAAAAGCCTTCTGTTTCCATCGCCAAAGCTTTCAGGGGATCATTTATAAGCTTCTGGCACCATTTTTGAGTGAATTGCCAAAAGTCAGATTTTTGCTGAAAGTGTGACCCCGGGGCTTAGGGATTTTTTCAAAAAAATCTTTTCTCCCGGTTAAGTTTTTGAGGGCTGATTTCTTGTCCTGTGATAAAAAAGCCTTCTTTTTAGAGTGCCAAAGCTTTCAGGAGAGCATTTTCAAGCTTTTGGCACCATTTTTGAGTGAATTGCCAAAAGTCAGATTTTTGCTGAAATTGTGACCCCGGGGCTTAGGGATTTTTTCAAAAAAATATTTTCTGCCGGTTAAGTTTTTGAGGGCTGATTTCTTGTCCTGTGATAAAAAGCCTTCTGTTTCCATGGCCAATGCTTTCAGGGGATCATTTGTAAGCTTCTGCCACCATTTTTGAGTGAATTGCCAAAAGTCAGATTTTTGCTGAAATTGTGACCCCGGGGCTTAGGGATTTTTTCAAAAAAATATTTTCTGCCGGTTAAGTTTTTGAGGGCTGATTTCTTGCCCTGTGATAAAAAGCCTTCTGTTTCGAGTGCCAAACCTTTCAGGAGAGCATTTTCAAGCTTTTGGCACCATTTTTGAGTGAATTGCCAAAAGTCAGATTTTTGCTGAAATTGTGACCCCGGGGCATAGGGATTTTTTCAAAAAAAATATTTTCTGCCGGTTTAGTTTTTGAGGGCTGATTTCTCGTCCTGTGATAAAAAGCCTTCTGTTTCCATCACCAAAGCTTTCAGGGGATCATTTATAAGCTTTTGGCACCATTTTTGAGTGAATTGCCAAAAGTCAGATTTTTGCTGAAATTGTGACCCCGGGGCTTAGGGATTTTTTCAAAAAAACATTTTCTGCTGTATAAGTTTTTGAGGGCTGATTTCTTCTCCTGTGATAAAAAGCCTTCTGTTTCCATCACCAAAGCTTTCAGGGGAGCATTTGCAACCGGTTGGCACCATTTTTGAGTGAATTGCCAAAAGTCAGATTTTTGCTGAAATTGTGACCCCGGGGCTTAGGGATTTTTTCAAAAAAATATTTTCTGCCGGTTAAGTTTTTCAGGGCTGATTTCTTGCCCTGTGATAAAAAGCCTTCTGTTTCGAGTGCCAAACCTTTCAGGAGAGCATTTTCAAGCTTTTGGCACCATTTTTGAGTGAATTGCCAAAAGTCAGATTTTTGCTGAAATTGTGACCCCGGGGCATAGGGATTTTTTCAAAAAAATATTTTCTGCCGGTTTAGTTTTTGAGGGCTGATTTCTCGTCCTGTGATAAAAAGCCTTCTGTTTCCATCACCAAAGCTTTCAGGGGATCATTTATAAGCTTCTGGCACCATTTTTGAGTGAATTGCCAAAAGTCAGATTTTTGCTGAAATTGTGACCCCGGGGCTTAGGGATTTTTTCAAAAAAATATTTTCTGCCGGTTAAGTTTTTGAGGGCTGATTTCTTGTCCTGTGATAAAAAAGCCTTCTTTTTAGAGTGCCAAAGCTTTCAGGAGAGCATTTTCAAGCTTCTGGCACCATTTTTGAGTGAATTGCCAAAAGTCAGATTTTTGCTGAAATTGTGACCCCGGGGCTTAGGGATTTTTTCAAAAAAATATTTTCTGCCGGTTAAGTTTTTGAGGGCTGATTTCTTGTCCTGTGATAAAAAGCCTTCTGTTTCCATCTCCAAAGCTTTCAAGGGAGCATTTGCAACCGGTTGGCACCATTTTTGAGTGAATTGCCAAAAGTCAGATTTTTGCTGAAATTGTGACCCCGGGGCTTAGGGATTTTTTCAAAAAAATATTTTCTGCCGGTTAAGTTTTTGAGGGCTGATTTCTTCTCCTGTGATAAAAAGCCTTCTGTTTCCATCACCAAAGCTTTCAGGGGAGCATTTGCAACCGGTTGGCACCATTTTTGAGTGAATTGCCAAAAGTCAGATTTTTGCTGAAATTGTGACCCCGGGGCTTAGGGATTTTTTCAAAAAAATATTTTCTCCCGGTTAAGTTTTTGAGGGCTGATTTCTTGTCCTGTGATAAAAAAGCCTTCTTTTTAGAGTGCCAAAGCTTTCAGGAGAGCATTTTCAAGCTTTTGGCACCATTTTTGAGTGAATTTCCAAAAGTCAGATTTTTGCTGAAATTGTGACCCCGGGGCTTAGGGATTTTTTCAAAAAAATATTTTCTGCCGTTTAAGTTTTTGAGGGCTGATTTCTTGTCCTGTGATAAAAAAGCCTTCTTTTTAGAGTGCGAAAGCTTTCAGGAGAGCATTTTCAAGCTTTTGGCACCATTTTGGAGTGAATTGCCAAAAGTCAGATTTTTGCTGAAATTGTGACCTCGGGGCTTAGGGATTTTTTCAAAAAAATATTTTCTGCCGGTTAAGTTTTTGAGGGCTGATTTCTTGTCCTGTGATAAAAAGCCTTCTGTTTCCATCGCCAAAGCTTTCAGGGGATCATTTATAAGCTTCTGGCACCATTTTTGAGTGAATTGCCAAAAGTCAGATTTTTGCTGAAATTGTGACCCCGGGGCTTAGGGATTTTTTCAAAAAAATCTTTTCTCCCGGTTAAGTTTTTGAGGGCTGATTTCTTGTCCTGTGATAAAAAAGCCTTCTTTTTAGAGTGCCAAAGCTTTCAGGAGAGCATTTTCAGGCTTTTGGCACCATTTTTGAGTGAATTGCCAAAAGTCAGATTTTTGCTGAAATTGTGACCCCGGGGCTTAGGGATTTTTTCAAAAAAATATTTTCTGCCGGTTAAGTTTTTGAGGGCTGATTTCTTGTCCTGTGATAAAAAGCCTTCTGTTTCCATCGCCAAAGCTTTCAGGGGATCATTTGTAAGCTTCTGCCACCATTTTTGAGTGAATTGCCAAAAGTCAGATTTTTGCTGAAATTGTGACCCCGGGGCTTAGGGATTTTTTCAAAAAAATATTTTCTGCCGGTTAAGTTTTTGAGGGCTGATTTCTTGTCCTGTGATAAAAAAGCCTTCTTTTTAGAGTGCCAAAGCTTTCAGGAGAGCATTTTCAAGCTTTTGGCACCATTTTTGAGTGAATTTCCAAAAGTCAGATTTTTGCTGAAATTGTGACCCCGGGGCTTAGGGATTTTTTCAAAAAAATATTTTCTGCCGTTTAAGTTTTTGAGGGCTGATTTCTTGTCCTGTGATAAAAAAGCCTTCTTTTTAGAGTGCCAAAGCTTTCAGGAGAGCATTTTCAAGCTTTTGGCACCATTTTTGAGTGAATTGCCAAAAGTCAGATTTTTGCTGAAATTGTGACCTCGGGGCTTAGGGATTTTTTCAAAAAAATATTTTCTGCCGGTTAAGTTTTTGAGGGCTGATTTCTTGTCCTGTGATAAAAAGCCTTCTGTTTCCATCGCCAAAGCTTTCAGGGGATCATTTATAAGCTTCTGGCACCATTTTTGAGTGAATTGCCAAAAGTCAGATTTTTGCTGAAATTGTGACCCCGGGGCTTAGGGATTTTTTCAAAAAAATATTTTCTGCCGGTTAAGTTTTTGAGGGCTGATTTCTTGTCCTGTGATAAAAAGCCTTCTGTTTCCATCGCCAAAGCTTTCAGGGGATCATTTATAAGCTTCTGGCACCATTTTTGAGTGAATTGCCAAAAGTCAGATTTTTGCTGAAATTGTGACCCCGGGGCTTAGGGATTTTTTCAAAAAAATCTTTTCTCCCGGTTAAGTTTTTGAGGGCTGATTTCTTGTCCTGTGATAAAAAAGCCTTCTTTTTAGAGTGCCAAAGCTTTCAGGAGAGCATTTTCAAGCTTTTGGCACCATTTTTGAGTGAATTGCCAAAAGTCAGATTTTTGCTGAAATTGTGACCCCGGGGCTTAGGGATTTTTTCAAAAAAATATTTTCTGCCGGTTAAGTTTTTGAGGGCTGATTTCTTGTCCTGTGATAAAAAGCCTTCTGTTTCCATGGCCAATGCTTTCAGGGGATCATTTGTAAGCTTCTGCCACCATTTTTGAGTGAATTGCCAAAAGTCAGATTTTTGCTGAAATTGTGACCCCGGGGCTTAGGGATTTTTTCAAAAAAATATTTTCTGCCGGTTAAGTTTTTGAGGGCTGATTTCTTGCCCTGTGATAAAAAGCCTTCTGTTTCGAGTGCCAAACCTTTCAGGAGAGCATTTTCAAGCTTTTGGCACCATTTTTGAGTGAATTGCCAAAAGTCAGATTTTTGCTGAAATTGTGACCCCGGGGCATAGGGATTTTTTCAAAAAAATATTTTCTGCCGGTTTAGTTTTTGAGGGCTGATTTCTCGTCCTGTGATAAAAAGCCTTCTGTTTCCATCACCAAAGCTTTCAGGGGATCATTTATAAGCTTTTGGCACCATTTTTGAGTGAATTGCCAAAAGTCAGATTTTTGCTGAAATTGTGACCCCGGGGCTTAGGGATTTTTTCAAAAAAACATTTTCTGCTGTATAAGTTTTTGAGGGCTGATTTCTTCTCCTGTGATAAAAAGCCTTCTGTTTCCATCACCAAAGCTTTCAGGGGAGCATTTGCAACCGGTTGGCACCATTTTTGAGTGAATTGCCAAAAGTCAGATTTTTGCTGAAATTGTGACCCCGGGGCTTAGGGATTTTTTCAAAAAAATATTTTCTGCCGGTTAAGTTTTTCAGGGCTGATTTCTTGCCCTGTGATAAAAAGCCTTCTGTTTCGAGTGCCAAACCTTTCAGGAGAGCATTTTCAAGCTTTTGGCACCATTTTTGAGTGAATTGCCAAAAGTCAGATTTTTGCTGAAATTGTGACCCCGGGGCATAGGGATTTTTTCAAAAAAATATTTTCTGCCGGTTTAGTTTTTGAGGGCTGATTTCTCGTCCTGTGATAAAAAGCCTTCTGTTTCCATCACCAAAGCTTTCAGGGGATCATTTATAAGCTTTTGGCACCATTTTTGAGTGAATTGCCAAAAGTCAGATTTTTGCTGAAATTGTGACCCCGGGGCTTAGGGATTTTTTCAAAAAAATATTTTCTGCCGGTTAAGTTTTTGAGGGCTGATTTCTTGTCCTGTGATAAAAAAGCCTTCTTTTTAGAGTGCCAAAGCTTTCAGGAGAGCATTTTCAAGCTTTTGGCACCATTTTTGAGTGAATTGCCAAAAGTCAGATTTTTGCTGAAATTGTGACCCCGGGGCTTAGGGATATTTTCAAAAAAATATTTTCTGCCGGTTAAGTTTTTGAGGGCTGATTTCTTGTCCTGTGATAAAAAAGCCTTCTTTTTAGAGTGCCAAACCTTTCAGGAGAGCATTTTCAAGCTTCTGGCACCATTTTTGAGTGAATTGCCAAAAGTCAGATTTTTGCTGAAATTGTGACCCCGGGGCTTAGGGATATTTTCAAAAAAATATTTTCTGCCGGTTAAGTTTTTGAGGGCTGATTTCTTGTCCTGTGATAAAAAGCCTTCTGTTTCCATCTCCAAAGCTTTCAAGGGAGCATTTGCAACCGGTTGGCACCATTTTTGAGTGAATTGCCAAAAGTCAGATTTTTGCTGAAATTGTGACCCCGGGGCTTAGGGATTTTTTCAAAAAAATATTTTCTGCCGGTTAAGTTTTTGAGGGCTGATTTCTTCTCCTGTGATAAAAAGCCTTCTGTTTCCATCACCAAAGCTTTCAGGGGAGCATTTGCAACCGGTTGGCACCATTTTTGAGTGAATTGCCAAAAGTCAGATTTTTGCTGAAATTGTGACCCCGGGGCTTAGGGATTTTTTCAAAAAAATATTTTCTCCCGGTTAAGTTTTTGAGGGCTGATTTCTTGTCCTGTGATAAAAAAGCCTTCTTTTTAGAGTGCCAAAGCTTTCAGGAGAGCATTTTCAAGCTTTTGGCACCATTTTTGAGTGAATTTCCAAAAGTCAGATTTTTGCTGAAATTGTGACCCCGGGGCTTAGGGATTTTTTCAAAAAAATATTTTCTGCCGTTTAAGTTTTTGAGGGCTGATTTCTTGTCCTGTGATAAAAAAGCCTTCTTTTTAGAGTGCGAAAGCTTTCAGGAGAGCATTTTCAAGCTTTTGGCACCATTTTGGAGTGAATTGCCAAAAGTCAGATTTTTGCTGAAATTGTGACCTCGGGGCTTAGGGATTTTTTCAAAAAAATATTTTCTGCCGGTTAAGTTTTTGAGGGCTGATTTCTTGTCCTGTGATAAAAAGCCTTCTGTTTCCATCGCCAAAGCTTTCAGGGGATCATTTATAAGCTTCTGGCACCATTTTTGAGTGAATTGCCAAAAGTCAGATTTTTGCTGAAATTGTGACCCCGGGGCTTAGGGATTTTTTCAAAAAAATCTTTTCTCCCGGTTAAGTTTTTGAGGGCTGATTTCTTGTCCTGTGATAAAAAAGCCTTCTTTTTAGAGTGCCAAAGCTTTCAGGAGAGCATTTTCAGGCTTTTGGCACCATTTTTGAGTGAATTGCCAAAAGTCAGATTTTTGCTGAAATTGTGACCCCGGGGCTTAGGGATTTTTTCAAAAAAATATTTTCTGCCGGTTAAGTTTTTGAGGGCTGATTTCTTGTCCTGTGATAAAAAGCCTTCTGTTTCCATCGCCAAAGCTTTCAGGGGATCATTTGTAAGCTTCTGCCACCATTTTTGAGTGAATTGCCAAAAGTCAGATTTTTGCTGAAATTGTGACCCCGGGGCTTAGGGATTTTTTCAAAAAAATATTTTCTGCCGGTTAAGTTTTTGAGGGCTGATTTCTTGTCCTGTGATAAAAAAGCCTTCTTTTTAGAGTGCCAAAGCTTTCAGGAGAGCATTTTCAAGCTTTTGGCACCATTTTTGAGTGAATTTCCAAAAGTCAGATTTTTGCTGAAATTGTGACCCCGGGGCTTAGGGATTTTTTCAAAAAAATATTTTCTGCCGTTTAAGTTTTTGAGGGCTGATTTCTTGTCCTGTGATAAAAAAGCCTTCTTTTTAGAGTGCCAAAGCTTTCAGGAGAGCATTTTCAAGCTTTTGGCACCATTTTTGAGTGAATTGCCAAAAGTCAGATTTTTGCTGAAATTGTGACCTCGGGGCTTAGGGATTTTTTCAAAAAAATATTTTCTGCCGGTTAAGTTTTTGAGGGCTGATTTCTTGTCCTGTGATAAAAAGCCTTCTGTTTCCATCGCCAAAGCTTTCAGGGGATCATTTATAAGCTTCTGGCACCATTTTTGAGTGAATTGCCAAAAGTCAGATTTTTGCTGAAATTGTGACCCCGGGGCTTAGGGATTTTTTCAAAAAAATATTTTCTGCCGGTTAAGTTTTTGAGGGCTGATTTCTTGTCCTGTGATAAAAAGCCTTCTGTTTCCATCGCCAAAGCTTTCAGGGGATCATTTATAAGCTTCTGGCACCATTTTTGAGTGAATTGCCAAAAGTCAGATTTTTGCTGAAATTGTGACCCCGGGGCTTAGGGATTTTT
Organism: Podarcis bocagei; assembly: GCF_964188305.1. Taxonomy (NCBI): domain Eukaryota; kingdom Metazoa; phylum Chordata; class Lepidosauria; order Squamata; family Lacertidae; genus Podarcis; species Podarcis bocagei. The sequence goes on from NW_027670155.1 coordinate 14,461, forward strand.
TCAAAAAAATCTTTTCTCCCGGTTAAGTTTTTGAGGGCTGATTTCTTGTCCTGTGATAAAAAAGCCTTCTTTTTAGAGTGCCAAAGCTTTCAGGAGAGCATTTTCAAGCTTTTGGCACCATTTTTGAGTGAATTGCCAAAAGTCAGATTTTTGCTGAAATTGTGACCCCGGGGCTTAGGGATTTTTTCAAAAAAATATTTTCTGCCGGTTAAGTTTTTGAGGGCTGATTTCTTGTCCTGTGATAAAAAGCCTTCTGTTTCCATCGCCAAAGCTTTCAGGGGATCATTTGTAAGCTTCTGCCACCATTTTTGAGTGAATTGCCAAAAGTCAGATTTTTGCTGAAATTGTGACCCCGGGGCTTAGGGATTTTTTCAAAAAAATATTTTCTGCCGGTTAAGTTTTTGAGGGCTGATTTCTTGTCCTGTGATAAAAAAGCCTTCTTTTTAGAGTGCCAAAGCTTTCAGGAGAGCATTTTCAAGCTTCTGGCACCATTTTTGAGTGAATTGCCAAAAGTCAGATTTTTGCTGAAATTGTGACCCCGGGGCTTAGGGATATTTTCAAAAAAATATTTTCTGCCGGTTAAGTTTTTGAGGGCTGATTTCTTGTCCTGTGATAAAAAAGCCTTCTTTTTAGAGTGCCAAAGCTTTCAGGAGAGCATTTTCAAGCTTTTGGCACCATTTTTGAGTGAATTGCCAAAAGTCAGATTTTTGCTGAAATTGTGACCTCGGGGCTTAGGGATTTTTTCAAAAAAATATTTTCTGCCGGTTAAGTTTTTGAGGGCTGATTTCTTGTCCTGTGATAAAAAAGCCTTCTTTTTAGAGTGCCAAACCTTTCAGGAGAGCATTTTCAAGCTTCTGGCACCATTTTTGAGTGAATTGCCAAAAGTCAGATTTTTGCTGAAATTGTGACCCCGGGGCTTAGGGATATTTTCAAAAAAATATTTTCTGCCGGTTAAGTTTTTGAGGGCTGATTTCTTGTCCTGTGATAAAAAGCCTTCTGTTTCCATCTCCAAAGCTTTCAAGGGAGCATTTGCAACCGGTTGGCACCATTTTTGAGTGAATTGCCAAAAGTCAGATTTTTGCTGAAATTGTGACCCCGGGGCTTAGGGATTTTTTCAAAAAAATATTTTCTGCCGGTTAAGTTTTTGAGGGCTGATTTCTTCTCCTGTGATAAAAAGCCTTCTGTTTCCATCACCAAAGCTTTCAGGGGAGCATTTGCAACCGGTTGGCACCATTTTTGAGTGAATTGCCAAAAGTCAGATTTTTGCTGAAATTGTGACCCCGGGGCTTAGGGATTTTTTCAAAAAAATATTTTCTCCCGGTTAAGTTTTTGAGGGCTGATTTCTTGTCCTGTGATAAAAAAGCCTTCTTTTTAGAGTGCCAAAGCTTTCAGGAGAGCATTTTCAAGCTTTTGGCACCATTTTTGAGTGAATTTCCAAAAGTCAGATTTTTGCTGAAATTGTGACCCCGGGGCTTAGGGATTTTTTCAAAAAAATATTTTCTGCCGTTTAAGTTTTTGAGGGCTGATTTCTTGTCCTGTGATAAAAAAGCCTTCTTTTTAGAGTGCGAAAGCTTTCAGGAGAGCATTTTCAAGCTTTTGGCACCATTTTGGAGTGAATTGCCAAAAGTCAGATTTTTGCTGAAATTGTGACCTCGGGCTTAGGGATTTTTTCAAAAAAATATTTTCTGCCGGTTAAGTTTTTGAGGGCTGATTTCTTGTCCTGTGATAAAAAGCCTTCTGTTTCCATCGCCAAAGCTTTCAGGGGATCATTTATAAGCTTCTGGCACCATTTTTGAGTGAATTGCCAAAAGTCAGATTTTTGCTGAAATTGTGACCCCGGGGCTTAGGGATTTTTTCAAAAAAATCTTTTCTCCCGGTTAAGTTTTTGAGGGCTGATTTCTTGTCCTGTGATAAAAAAGCCTTCTTTTTAGAGTGCCAAAGCTTTCAGGAGAGCATTTTCAGGCTTTTGGCACCATTTTTGAGTGAATTGCCAAAAGTCAGATTTTTGCTGAAATTGTGACCCCGGGGCTTAGGGATTTTTTCAAAAAAATATTTTCTGCCGGTTAAGTTTTTGAGGGCTGATTTCTTGTCCTGTGATAAAAAGCCTTCTGTTTCCATCGCCAAAGCTTTCAGGGGATCATTTGTAAGCTTCTGCCACCATTTTTGAGTGAATTGCCAAAAGTCAGATTTTTGCTGAAATTGTGACCCCGGGGCTTAGGGATTTTTTCAAAAAAATATTTTCTGCCGGTTAAGTTTTTGAGGGCTGATTTCTTGTCCTGTGATAAAAAAGCCTTCTTTTTAGAGTGCCAAAGCTTTCAGGAGAGCATTTTCAAGCTTTTGGCACCATTTTTGAGTGAATTTCCAAAAGTCAGATTTTTGCTGAAATTGTGACCCCGGGGCTTAGGGATTTTTTCAAAAAAATATTTTCTGCCGTTTAAGTTTTTGAGGGCTGATTTCTTGTCCTGTGATAAAAAAGCCTTCTTTTTAGAGTGCCAAAGCTTTCAGGAGAGCATTTTCAAGCTTTTGGCACCATTTTTGAGTGAATTGCCAAAAGTCAGATTTTTGCTGAAATTGTGACCTCGGGGCTTAGGGATTTTTTCAAAAAAATATTTTCTGCCGGTTAAGTTTTTGAGGGCTGATTTCTTGTCCTGTGATAAAAAGCCTTCTGTTTCCATCGCCAAAGCTTTCAGGGGATCATTTATAAGCTTCTGGCACCATTTTTGAGTGAATTGCCAAAAGTCAGATTTTTGCTGAAATTGTGACCCCGGGGCTTAGGGATTTTTTCAAAAAAATATTTTCTGCCGGTTAAGTTTTTGAGGGCTGATTTCTTGTCCTGTGATAAAAAGCCTTCTGTTTCCATCGCCAAAGCTTTCAGGGGATCATTTATAAGCTTCTGGCACCATTTTTGAGTGAATTGCCAAAAGTCAGATTTTTGCTGAAATTGTGACCCCGGGGCTTAGGGATTTTTTCAAAAAAATCTTTTCTCCCGGTTAAGTTTTTGAGGGCTGATTTCTTGTCCTGTGATAAAAAAGCCTTCTTTTTAGAGTGCCAAAGCTTTCAGGAGAGCATTTTCAAGCTTTTGGCACCATTTTTGAGTGAATTGCCAAAAGTCAGATTTTTGCTGAAATTGTGACCCCGGGGCTTAGGGATTTTTTCAAAAAAATATTTTCTGCCGGTTAAGTTTTTGAGGGCTGATTTCTTGTCCTGTGATAAAAAGCCTTCTGTTTCCATCGCCAAAGCTTTCAGGGGATCATTTGTAAGCTTCTGCCACCATTTTTGAGTGAATTGCCAAAAGTCAGATTTTTGCTGAAATTGTGACCCCGGGGCTTAGGGATTTTTTCAAAAAAATATTTTCTGCCGGTTAAGTTTTTGAGGGCTGATTTCTTGTCCTGTGATAAAAAAGCCTTCTTTTTAGAGTGCCAAAGCTTTCAGGAGAGCATTTTCAAGCTTTTGGCACCATTTTTGAGTGAATTTCCAAAAGTCAGATTTTTGCTGAAATTGTGACCCCGGGGCTTAGGGATTTTTTCAAAAAAATATTTTCTGCCGTTTAAGTTTTTGAGGGCTGATTTCTTGTCCTGTGATAAAAAAGCCTTCTTTTTAGAGTGCCAAAGCTTTCAGGAGAGCATTTTCAAGCTTTTGGCACCATTTTTGAGTGAATTGCCAAAAGTCAGATTTTTGCTGAAATTGTGACCCCGGGGCTTAGGGATTTTTTCAAAAAAATATTTTCTGCTGGTTAAGTTTTTGAGGGCTGATTTCTTGTCCTGTGATAAAAAGCCTTCTGTTTCCATCGCCAAAGCTTTCAGGGGATCATTTATAAGCTTCTGGCACCATTTTTGAGTGAATTGCCAAAAGTCAGATTTTTGCTGAAATTGTGACCCCGGGGCTTAGGGATTTTTTCAAAAAAATCTTTTCTCCCGGTTAAGTTTTTGAGGGCTGATTTCTTGTCCTGTGATAAAAAAGCCTTCTTTTTAGAGTGCCAAAGCTTTCAGGAGAGCATTTTCAAGCTTTTGGCACCATTTTTGAGTGAATTGCCAAAAGTCAGATTTTTGCTGAAATTGTGACCCCGGGGCTTAGGGATTTTTTCAAAAAAATATTTTCTGCCGGTTAAGTTTTTGAGGGCTGATTTCTTGTCCTGTGATAAAAAGCCTTCTGTTTCCATCGCCAAAGCTTTCAGGGGATCATTTGTAAGCTTCTGCCACCATTTTTGAGTGAATTGCCAAAAGTCAGATTTTTGCTGAAATTGTGACCCCGGGGCTTAGGGATTTTTTCAAAAAAATATTTTCTGCCGGTTAAGTTTTTGAGGGCTGATTTCTTGTCCTGTGATAAAAAAGCCTTCTTTTTAGAGTGCCAAAGCTTTCAGGAGAGCATTTTCAAGCTTTTGGCACCATTTTTGAGTGAATTTCCAAAAGTCAGATTTTTGCTGAAATTGTGACCCCGGGGCTTAGGGATTTTTTCAAAAAAATCTTTTCTCCCGGTTAAGTTTTTGAGGGCTGATTTCTTGTCCTGTGATAAAAAAGCCTTCTTTTTAGAGTGCCAAAGCTTTCAGGAGAGCATTTTCAAGCTTTTGGCACCATTTTTGAGTGAATTGCCAAAAGTCAGATTTTTGCTGAAATTGTGACCCCGGGGCTTAGGGATTTTTTCAAAAAAAATTTCTGCCGGTTAAGTTTTTGAGGGCTGATTTCTTGTCCTGTGATAAAAAGCCTTCTGTTTCCATCGCCAAAGCTTTCAGGGGATCATTTATAAGCTTCTGGCACCATTTTTGAGTGAATTGCCAAAAGTCAGATTTTTGCTGAAATTGTGACCCCGGGGCTTAGGGATTTTTTCAAAAAAATCTTTTCTCCCGGTTAAGTTTTTGAGGGCTGATTTCTTGTCCTGTGATAAAAAAGCCTTCTTTTTAGAGTGCCAAAGCTTTCAGGAGAGCATTTTCAAGCTTTTGGCACCATTTTTGAGTGAATTTCCAAAAGTCAGATTTTTGCTGAAATTGTGACCCCGGGGCTTAGGGATTTTTTCAAAAAAATATTTTCTGCCGTTTAAGTTTTTGAGGGCTGATTTCTTGTCCTGTGATAAAAAAGCCTTCTTTTTAGAGTGCCAAAGCTTTCAGGAGAGCATTTTCAAGCTTTTGGCACCATTTTTGAGTGAATTGCCAAAAGTCAGATTTTTGCTGAAATTGTGACCTCGGGGCTTAGGGATTTTTTCAAAAAAATATTTTCTGCCGGTTAAGTTTTTGAGGGCTGATTTCTTGTCCTGTGATAAAAAGCCTTCTGTTTCCATCGCCAAAGCTTTCAGGGGATCATTTATAAGCTTCTGGCACCATTTTTGAGTGAATTGCCAAAAGTCAGATTTTTGCTGAAATTGTGACCCCGGGGCTTAGGGATTTTTTCAAAAAAATATTTTCTGCCGGTTAAGTTTTTGAGGGCTGATTTCTTGTCCTGTGATAAAAAGCCTTCTGTTTCCATCGCCAAAGCTTTCAGGGGATCATTTATAAGCTTCTGGCACCATTTTTGAGTGAATTGCCAAAAGTCAGATTTTTGCTGAAATTGTGACCCCGGGGCTTAGGGATTTTTTCAAAAAAATCTTTTCTCCCGGTTAAGTTTTTGAGGGCTGATTTCTTGTCCTGTGATAAAAAAGCCTTCTTTTTAGAGTGCCAAAGCTTTCAGGAGAGCATTTTCAAGCTTTTGGCACCATTTTTGAGTGAATTGCCAAAAGTCAGATTTTTGCTGAAATTGTGACCCCGGGGCTTAGGGATTTTTTCAAAAAAATATTTTCTGCCGTTTAAGTTTTTGAGGGCTGATTTCTTGTCCTGTGATAAAAAAGCCTTCTTTTTAGAGTGCCAAAGCTTTCAGGAGAGCATTTTCAAGCTTTTGGCACCATTTTTGAGTGAATTGCCAAAAGTCAGATTTTTGCTGAAATTGTGACCCCGGGGCTTAGGGATTTTTTCAAAAAAAAATTTCTGCCGGTTAAGTTTTTGAGGGCTGATTTCTTGTCCTGTGATAAAAAGCCTTCTGTTTCCATCGCCAAAGCTTTCAGGGGATCATTTATAAGCTTCTGGCACCATTTTTGAGTGAATTGCCAAAAGTCAGATTTTTGCTGAAATTGTGACCCCGGGGCTTAGGGATTTTTTCAAAAAAATCTTTTCTCCCGGTTAAGTTTTTGAGGGCTGATTTCTTGTCCTGTGATAAAAAAGCCTTCTTTTTAGAGTGCCAAAGCTTTCAGGAGAGCATTTTCAAGCTTTTGGCACCATTTTTGAGTGAATTTCCAAAAGTCAGATTTTTGCTGAAATTGTGACCCCGGGGCTTAGGGATTTTTTCAAAAAAATATTTTCTGCCGTTTAAGTTTTTGAGGGCTGATTTCTTGTCCTGTGATAAAAAAGCCTTCTTTTTAGAGTGCCAAAGCTTTCAGGAGAGCATTTTCAAGCTTTTGGCACCATTTTTGAGTGAATTGCCAAAAGTCAGATTTTTGCTGAAATTGTGACCTCGGGGCTTAGGGATTTTTTCAAAAAAATATTTTCTGCCGGTTAAGTTTTTGAGGGCTGATTTCTTGTCCTGTGATAAAAAGCCTTCTGTTTCCATCGCCAAAGCTTTCAGGGGATCATTTATAAGCTTCTGGCACCATTTTTGAGTGAATTGCCAAAAGTCAGATTTTTGCTGAAATTGTGACCCCGGGGCTTAGGGATTTTTTCAAAAAAATATTTTCTGCCGGTTAAGTTTTTGAGGGCTGATTTCTTGTCCTGTGATAAAAAGCCTTCTGTTTCCATCGCCAAAGCTTTCAGGGGATCATTTATAAGCTTCTGGCACCATTTTTGAGTGAATTGCCAAAAGTCAGATTTTTGCTGAAATTGTGACCCCGGGGCTTAGGGATTTTTTCAAAAAAATCTTTTCTCCCGGTTAAGTTTTTGAGGGCTGATTTCTTGTCCTGTGATAAAAAAGCCTTCTTTTTAGAGTGCCAAAGCTTTCAGGAGAGCATTTTCAAGCTTTTGGCACCATTTTTGAGTGAATTGCCAAAAGTCAGATTTTTGCTGAAATTGTGACCCCGGGGCTTAGGGATTTTTTCAAAAAAATATTTTCTGCCGTTTAAGTTTTTGAGGGCTGATTTCTTGTCCTGTGATAAAAAAGCCTTCTTTTTAGAGTGCCAAAGCTTTCAGGAGAGCATTTTCAAGCTTTTGGCACCATTTTTGAGTGAATTGCCAAAAGTCAGATTTTTGCTGAAATTGTGACCCCGGGGCTTAGGGATTTTTTCAAAAAAATATTTTCTGCCGGTTAAGTTTTTGAGGGCTGATTTCTTGTCCTGTGATAAAAAGCCTTCTGTTTCCATCGCCAAAGCTTTCAGGGGATCATTTATAAGCTTCTGGCACCATTTTTGAGTGAATTGCCAAAAGTCAGATTTTTGCTGAAATTGTGACCCCGGGGCTTAGGGATTTTTTCAAAAAAATCTTTTCTCCCGGTTAAGTTTTTGAGGGCTGATTTCTTGTCCTGTGATAAAAAAGCCTTCTTTTTAGAGTGCCAAAGCTTTCAGGAGAGCATTTTCAAGCTTTTGGCACCATTTTTGAGTGAATTGCCAAAAGTCAGATTTTTGCTGAAATTGTGACCCCGGGGCTTAGGGATTTTTTCAAAAAAATATTTTCTGCCGGTTAAGTTTTTGAGGGCTGATTTCTTGTCCTGTGATAAAAAGCCTTCTGTTTCCATCGCCAAAGCTTTCAGGGGATCATTTGTAAGCTTCTGCCACCATTTTTGAGTGAATTGCCAAAAGTCAGATTTTTGCTGAAATTGTGACCCCGGGGCTTAGGGATTTTTTCAAAAAAATATTTTCTGCCGGTTAAGTTTTTGAGGGCTGATTTCTTGTCCTGTGATAAAAAGCCTTCTGTTTTGAGTGCCAAACCTTTCAGGAGAGCATTTTCAAGCTTTTGGCACCATTTTTGAGTGAATTGCCAAAAGTCAGATTTTTGCTGAAATTGTGACCCCGGGGCATAGGGATTTTTTCAAAAAAATATTTTCTGCCGGTTTAGTTTTTGAGGGCTGATTTCTCGTCCTGTGATAAAAAGCCTTCTGTTTCCATCACCAAAGCTTTCAGGGGATCATTTATAAGCTTTTGGCACCATTTTTGAGTGAATTGCCAAAAGTCAGATTTTTGCTGAAATTGTGACCCCGGGGCTTAGGGATTTTTTCAAAAAAATATTTTCTGCCGGTTAAGTTTTTGAGGGCTGATTTCTTGTCCTGTGATAAAAAGCCTTCTGTATCGAGTACCAAACCTTTCAGGAGAGCATTTTCAAGCTTTTGGCACCATTTTTGAGTGAATTGCCAAAAGTCAGGTTTTTGCTGAAATTGTGACCCCGGGGCTTAGGGATTTTTTCAAAAAAATATTTTCTGCCGGTTAAGTTTTTGAGGGCTGATTTCTTGTCCTGTGATAAAAAGCCTTCTGTTTCCATCGCCAAAGCTTTCAGGGGATCATTTGTAAGCTTCTGCCACCATTTTTGAGTGAATTGCCAAAAGTCAGATTTTTGCTGAAATTGTGACCCCGGGGCTTAGGGATTTTTTCAAAAAAATATTTTCTCCCGGTTAAGTTTTTGAGGGCTGATTTCTTGTCCTGTGATAAAAAAGCCTTCTTTTTAGAGTGCCAAAGCTTTCAGGAGAGCATTTTCAAGCTTTTGGCACCATTTTTGAGTGAATTTCCAAAAGTCAGATTTTTGCTGAAATTGTGACCCCTGGGCTTAGGGATTTTTTCAAAAAAATATTTTCTGCCGTTTAAGTTTTTGAGGGCTGATTTCTTGTCCTGTGATAAAAAAGCCTTCTTTTTAGAGTGCCAAAGCTTTCAGGAGAGCATTTTCAAGCTTTTGGCACCATTTTTGAGTGAATTGCCAAAAGTCAGATTTTTGCTGAAATTGTGACCCCGGGGCTTAGGGATTTTTTCAAAAAAATATTTTCTGCCGGTTAAGTTTTTGAGGGCTGATTTCTTGTCCTGTGATAAAAAGCCTTCTGTTTCCATCGCCAAAGCTTTCAGGGGATCATTTATAAGCTTCTGGCACCATTTTTGAGTGAATTGCCAAAAGTCAGATTTTTGCTGAAATTGTGACCCCGGGGCTTAGGGATTTTTTCAAAAAAATCTTTTCTCCCGGTTAAGTTTTTGAGGGCTGATTTCTTGTCCTGTGATAAAAAAGCCTTCTTTTTAGAGTGCCAAAGCTTTCAGGAGAGCATTTTCAAGCTTTTGGCACCATTTTTGAGTGAAATGCCAAAAGTCAGATTTTTGCTGAAATTGTGACCCCGGGGCTTAGGGATTTTTTCAAAAAAATATTTTCTGCCGGTTAAGTTTTTGAGGGCTGATTTCTTGTCCTGTGATAAAAAGCCTTCTGTTTCCATCGCCAAAGCTTTCAGGGGATCATTTGTAAGCTTCTGCCACCATTTTTGAGTGAATTGCCAAAAGTCAGATTTTTGCTGAAATTGTGACCCCGGGGCTTATGGATTTTTTCAAAAAAATATTTTCTGCCGGTTTAGTTTTTGAGGGCTGATTTCTCGTCCTGTGATAAAAAGCCTTCTGTTTCCATCACCAAAGCTTTCAGGGGATCATTTATAAGCTTTTGGCACCATTTTTGAGTGAATTGCCAAAAGTCAGATTTTTGCTGAAATTGTGACCCCGGGGCTTAGGGATTTTTTCAAAAAAATATTTTCTGCCGGTTAAGTTTTTGAGGGCTGATTTCTTGTCCTGTGATAAAAAGCCTTCTGTATCGAGTACCAAACCTTTCAGGAGAGCATTTTCAAGCTTTTGGCACCATTTTTGAGTGAATTGCCAAAAGTCAGATTTTTGCTGAAATTGTGACCCCGGGGCTTAGGGATTTTTTCAAAAAAATATTTTCTGCCGGTTAAGTTTTTGAGGGCTGATTTCTTGTCCTGTGATAAAAAGCCTTCTGTTTCCATCGCCAAAGCTTTCAGGGGATCATTTGTAAGCTTCTGCCACCATTTTTGAGTGAATTGCCAAAAGTCAGATTTTTGCTGAAATTGTGACCCCGGGGCTTAGGGATTTTTTCAAAAAAATATTTTCTCCCGGTTAAGTTTTTGAGGGCTGATTTCTTGTCCTGTGATAAAAAAGCCTTCTTTTTAGAGTGCCAAAGCTTTCAGGAGAGCATTTTCAAGCTTTTGGCACCATTTTTGAGTGAATTTCCAAAAGTCAGATTTTTGCTGAAATTGTGACCCCGGGGCTTAGGGATTTTTTCAAAAAAATATTTTCTGCCGTTTAAGTTTTTGAGGGCTGATTTCTTGTCCTGTGATAAAAAAGCCTTCTTTTTAGAGTGCCAAAGCTTTCAGGAGAGCATTTTCAAGCTTTTGGCACCATTTTTGAGTGAATTGCCAAAAGTCAGATTTTTGCTGAAATTGTGACCCCGGGGCTTAGGGATTTTTTCAAAAAAATATTTTCTGCCGGTTAAGTTTTTGAGGGCTGATTTCTTGTCCTGTGATAAAAAGCCTTCTGTTTCCATCGCCAAAGCTTTCAGGGGATCATTTATAAGCTTCTGGCACCATTTTTGAGTGAATTGCCAAAAGTCAGATTTTTGCTGAAATTGTGACCCCGGGGCTTAGGGATTTTTTCAAAAAAATCTTTTCTCCCGGTTAAGTTTTTGAGGGCTGATTTCTTGTCCTGTGATAAAAAAGCCTTCTTTTTAGAGTGCCAAAGCTTTCAGGAGAGCATTTTCAAGCTTTTGGCACCATTTTTGAGTGAATTGCCAAAAGTCAGATTTTTGCTGAAATTGTGACCCCGGGGCTTAGGGATTTTTTCAAAAAAATATTTTCTGCCGGTTAAGTTTTTGAGGGCTGATTTCTTGTCCTGTGATAAAAAGCCTTCTGTTTCCATCGCCAAAGCTTTCAGGGGATCATTTGTAAGCTTCTGCCACCATTTTTGAGTGAATTGCCAAAAGTCAGATTTTTGCTGAAATTGTGACCCCGGGGCTTAGGGATTTTTTCAAAAAAATATTTTCTGCCGGTTAAGTTTTTGAGGGCTGATTTCTTGCCCTGTGATAAAAAGCCTTCTGTTTCGAGTGCCAAACCTTTCAGGAGAGCATTTTCAAGCTTTTGGCACCATTTTTGAGTGAATTGCCAAAAGTCAGATTTTTGCTGAAATTGTGACCCCGGGGCATAGGGATTTTTTCAAAAAAATATTTTCTGCCGGTTTAGTTTTTGAGGGCTGATTTCTCGTCCTGTGATAAAAAGCCTTCTGTTTCCATCACCAAAGCTTTCAGGGGATCATTTATAAGCTTTTGGCACCATTTTTGAGTGAATTGCCAAAAGTCAGATTTTTGCTGAAATTGTGACCCCGGGGCTTAGGGATTTTTTCAAAAAAATATTTTCTGCTGTATAAGTTTTTGAGGGCTGATTTCTTCTCCTGTGATAAAAAGCCTTCTGTTTCCATCACCAAAGCTTTCAGGGGAGCATTTGCAACCGGTTGGCACCATTTTTGAGTGAATTGCCAAAAGTCAGATTTTTGCTGAAATTGTGACCCCGGGGCTTAGGGATTTTTTCAAAAAAATATTTTCTGCCGGTTAAGTTTTTGAGGGCTGATTTCTTGCCCTGTGATAAAAAGCCTTCTGTTTCGAGTGCCAAACCTTTCAGGAGAGCATTTTCAAGCTTTTGGCACCATTTTTGAGTGAATTGCCAAAAGTCAGATTTTTGCTGAAATTGTGACCCCGGGGCATAGGGATTTTTTCAAAAAAATATTTTCTGCCGGTTTAGTTTTTGAGGGCTGATTTCTCATCCTGTGATAAAAAGCCTTCTGTTTCCATCACCAAAGCTTTCAGGGGATCATTTATAAGCTTTTGGCACCATTTTTGAGTGAATTGCCAAAAGTCAGATTTTTGCTGAAATTGTGACCCCGGGGCTTAGGGATTTTTTCAAAAAAAATTTTTCTGCCGGTTAAGTTTTTGAGGGCTGATTTCTTGTCCTGTGATAAAAAAGCCTTCTTTTTAGAGTGCCAAAGCTTTCAGGAGAGCATTTTCAAGCTTTTGGCACCATTTTTGAGTGAATTTCCAAAAGTCAGATTTTGCTGAAATTGTGACCCCGGGGCTTAGGGATTTTTTCAAAAAAATATTTTCTGCCGTTTAAGTTTTTGAGGGCTGATTTCTTGTCCTGTGATAAAAAAGCCTTCTTTTTAGAGTGCCAAACCTTTCAGGAGAGCATTTTCAAGCTTTTGGCACCATTTTTGAGTGAATTGCCAAAAGTCAGATTTTTGCTGAAATTGTGACCCCGGGGCTTAGGGATTTTTTCAAAAAAAATTTCTGCCGGTTAAGTTTTTGAGGGCTGATTTCTTGTCCTGTGATAAAAAGCCTTCTGTTTCCATCGCCAAAGCTTTCAGGGGATCATTTAAAAGCTTCTGGCACCATTTTTGAGTGAATTGCCAAAAGTCAGATTTTTGCTGAAATTGTGACCCCGGGGCTTAGGGATTTTTTCAAAAAAATCTTTTCTCCCGGGTAAGTTTTTGAGGGCTGATTTCTTGTCCTGTGATAAAAAAGCCTTCTTTTTAGAGTGCCAAAGCTTTCAGGAGAGCATTTTCAAGCTTTTGGCACCATTTTTGAGTGAAATGCCAAAAGTCAGATTTTTGCTGAAATTGTGACCCCGGGGCTTAGGGATTTTTTCAAAAAAATATTTTCTGCCTGTTAAGTTTTTGAGGGCTGATTTCTTGTCCTGTGATAAAAAGCCTTCTGTTTCCATCGCCAAAGCTTTCAGGGGATCATTTGTAAGCTTCTGCCACCATTTTTGAGTGAATTGCCAAAAGTCAGATTTTTGCTGAAATTGTGACCCCGGGGCTTAGGGATTTTTTCAAAAAAATATTTTCTGCCGGTTAAGTTTTTGAGGGCTGATTTCTTGTCCTGTGATAAAAAGCCTTCTGTTTTGAGTGCCAAACCTTTCAGGAGAGCATTTTCAAGCTTTTGGCACCATTTTTGAGTGAATTGCCAAAAGTCAGATTTTTGCTGAAATTGTGACCCCGGGGCATAGGGATTTTTTCAAAAAAATATTTTCTGCCGGTTTAGTTTTTGAGGGCTGATTTCTCGTCCTGTGATAAAAAGCCTTCTGTTTCCATCACCAAAGCTTTCAGGGGATCATTTATAAGCTTTTGGCACCATTTTTGAGTGAATTGCCAAAAGTCAGATTTTTGCTGAAATTGTGACCCCGGGGCTTAGGGATTTTTTCAAAAAAATATTTTCTGCCGGTTAAGTTTTTGAGGGCTGATTTCTTGTCCTGTGATAAAAAGCCTTCTGTATCGAGTACCAAACCTTTCAGGAGAGCATTTTCAAGCTTTTGGCACCATTTTTGAGTGAATTGCCAAAAGTCAGATTTTTGCTGAAATTGTGACCCCGGGGCTTAGGGATTTTTTCAAAAAAATATTTTCTGCCGGTTAAGTTTTTGAGGGCTGATTTCTTGTCCTGTGATAAAAAGCCTTCTGTTTCCATCGCCAAAGCTTTCAGGGGATCATTTGTAAGCTTCTGCCACCATTTTTGAGTGAATTGCCAAAAGTCAGATTTTTGCTGAAATTGTGACCCCGGGGCTTAGGGATTTTTTCAAAAAAATATTTTCTCCCGGTTAAGTTTTTGAGGGCTGATTTCTTGTTCTGTGATAAAAAAGCCTTCTTTTTAGAGTGCCAAAGCTTTCAGGAGAGCATTTTCAAGCTTTTGGCACCATTTTTGAGTGAATTTCCAAAAGTCAGATTTTTGCTGAAATTGTGACCCCGGGGCTTAGGGATTTTTTCAAAAAAATATTTTCTGCCGGTTAAGTTTTTGAGGGCTGATTTCTTGTCCTGTGATAAAAAAGCCTTCTTTTTAGAGTGCCAAAGCTTTCAGGAGAGCATTTTCAAGCTTTTGGCACCATTTTTGAGTGAATTGCCAAAAGTCAGATTTTTGCTGAAATTGTGACCCCGGAGCTTAGGGATTTTTTCAAAAAAATATTTTCTGCCGGTTAAGTTTTTGAGGGCTGATTTCTTGTCCTGTGATAAAAAGCCTTCTGTTTCCATCGCCAAAGCTTTCAGGGGATCATTTGTAAGCTTCTGCCACCATTTTTGAGTGAATTGCCAAAAGTCAGATTTTTGCTGAAATTGTGACCCCGGGGCTTAGGGATTTTTTCAAAAAAATATTTTCTGCCGGTTAAGTTTTTGAGGGCTGATTTCTTGTCCTGTGATAAAAAAGCCTTCTTTTTAGAGTGCCAAAGCTTTCAGGAGAGCATTTTCAAGCTTTTGGCACCATTTTTGAGTGAATTGCCAAAAGTCAGATTTTTGCTGAAATTGTGACCCCGGGGCTTAGGGATTTTTTCAAAAAAATATTTTCTGCCGGTTAAGTTTTTGAGGGCTGATTTCTTGTCCTGTGATAAAAAGCCTTCTGTTTCCATCGCCAAAGCTTTCAGGGGATCATTTGTAAGCTTCTGCCACCATTTTTGAGTGAATTGCCAAAAGTCAGATTTTTGCTGAAATTGTGACCCCGGGGCTTAGGGATTTTTTCAAAAAAATATTTTCTCCCGGTTAAGTTTTTGAGGGCTGATTTCTTGTCCTGTGATAAAAAAGCCTTCTTTTTAGAGTGCCAAAGCTTTCAGGAGAGCATTTTCAAGCTTTTGGCACCATTTTTGAGTGAATTTCCAAAAGTCAGATTTTTGCTGAAATTGTGACCCCGGGGCTTAGGGATTTTTTCAAAAAAATATTTTCTGCCGGTTAAGTTTTTGAGGGCTGATTTCTTGTCCTGTGATAAAAAAGCCTTCTTTTTAGAGTGCCAAAGCTTTCAGGAGAGCATTTTCAAGCTTTTGGCACCATTTTTGAGTGAATTGCCAAAAGTCAGATTTTTGCTGAAATTGTGACCCCGGGGCTTAGGGATTTTTTCAAAAAAATATTTTCTGCCGGTTAAGTTTTTGAGGGCTGATTTCTTGTCCTGTGATAAAAAGCCTTCTGTTTCCATCGCCAAAGCTTTCAGGGGATCATTTGTAAGCTTCTGCCACCATTTTTGAGTGAATTGCCAAAAGTCAGATTTTTGCTGAAATTGTGACCCCGGGGCTTAGGGATTTTTTCAAAAAAATATTTTCTCCCGGTTAAGTTTTTGAGGGCTGATTTCTTGTCCTGTGATAAAAAAGCCTTCTTTTTAGAGTGCCAAAGCTTTCAGGAGAGCATTTTCAAGCTTTTGGCACCATTTTTGAGTGAATTTCCAAAAGTCAGATTTTTGCTGAAATTGTGACCCCGGGGCTTAGGGATTTTTTCAAAAAAATATTTTCTGCCGGTTAAGTTTTTGAGGGCTGATTTCTTGTCCTGTGATAAAAAAGCCTTCTTTTTAGAGTGCCAAAGCTTTCAGGAGAGCATTTTCAAGCTTTTGGCACCATTTTTGAGTGAATTGCCAAAAGTCAGATTTTTGCTGAAATTGTGACCCCGGGGCTTAGGGATTTTTTCAAAAAAATATTTTCTGCCGGTTAAGTTTTTGAGGGCTGATTTCTTGTCCTGTGATAAAAAGCCTTCTGTTTCCATCGCCAAAGCTTTCAGGGGATCATTTGTAAGCTTCTGCCACCATTTTTGAGTGAATTGCCAAAAGTCAGATTTTTGCTGAAATTGTGACCCCGGGGCTTAGGGATTTTTTCAAAAAAATCTTTTCTCCCGGTTAAGTTTTTGAGGGCTGATTTCTTGTCCTGTGATAAAAAAGCCTTCTTTTTAGAGTGCCAAAGCTTTCAGGAGAGCATTTTCAAGCTTTTGGCACCATTTTTGAGTGAATTTCCAAAAGTCAGATTTTTGCTGAAATTGTGACCCCGGGGCTTAGGGATTTTTTCAAAAAAATATTTTCTGCCGTTTAAGTTTTTGAGGGCTGATTTCTTGTCCTGTGATAAAAAAGCCTTCCTTTTAGAGTGCCAAAGCTTTCAGGAGAGCATTTTCAAGCTTTTGGCACCATTTTTGAGTGAATTGCCAAAAGTCAGATTTTTGCTGAAATTGTGACCCCGGGGCTTAGGGATTTTTTCAAAAAAATATTTTCTGCCGGTTAAGTTTTTGAGGGCTGATTTCTTGTCCTGTGATAAAAAGCCTTCTGTTTCCATCGCCAAAGGGGATCATTTATAAGCTTCTGGCACCATTTTTGAGTGAATTGCCAAAAGTCAGATTTTTGCTGAAATTGTGACCCCGGGGCTTAGGGATTTTTTCAAAAAAATCTTTTCTCCCGGTTAAGTTTTTGAGGCTGATTTCTTGTCCTGTGATAAAAAAGCCTTCTTTTTAGAGTGCCAAAGCTTTCAGGAGAGCATTTTCAAGCTTTTGGCACCATTTTTGAGTGAATTGCCAAAAGTCAGATTTTTGCTGAAATTGTGACCCCGGAGCTTAGGGATTTTTTCAAAAAATATTTTCTGCCGGTTAAGTTTTTGAGGGCTGATTTCTTGTCCTGTGATAAAAAGCCTTCTGTTTCCATCGCCAAAGCTTTCAGGGGATCATTTGTAAGCTTCTGCCACCATTTTTGAGTGAATTGCCAAAAGTCAGATTTTTGCTGAAATTGTGACCCGGGGCTTAGGGATTTTTTCAAAAAAATATTTTCTGCCGGTTAAGTTTTTGAGGGCTTTCTTGCCCTGTGATAAAAAGCCTTCTGTTTCGAGTGCCAAACCTTTCAGGAGAGCATTTTCAAGCTTTTGGCACCATTTTTGAGTGAATTGCCAAAAGTCAGATTTTTGCTGAAATTGTGACCCCGGGGCATAGGGATTTTTTCAAAAAAATATTTTCTGCCGGTTTAGTTTTTGAGGGCTGATTTCTCGTCCTGTGATAAAAAGCCTTCTGTTTCCATCACCAAAGCTTTCAGGGGATCATTTATAAGCTTTTGGCACCATTTTTGAGTGAATTGCCAAAAGTCAGATTTTTGCTGAAATTGTGACCCCCGGGGCTTAGGGATTTTTTCAAAAAAATATTTTCTGCCGGTTAAGTTTTTGAGGGCTGATTTCTTGTCCTGTGATAAAAAGCCTTCTGTATCGAGTACCAAACCTTTCAGGAGAGCATTTTCAAGCTTTTGGCACCATTTTTGAGTGAATTGCCAAAAGTCAGATTTTTGCTGAAATTGTGACCCCGGGGCTTAGGGATTTTTTCAAAAAATATTTTCTGCCGGTTAAGTTTTTGAGGGCTGATTTCTTGTCCTGTGATAAAAAAGCCTTCTTTTTAGAGTGCCAAAGCTTTCAGGAGAGCATTTTCAAGCTTTTGGCACCATTTTTGAGTGAATTGCCAAAAGTCAGATTTTTGCTGAAATTGTGACCCCGGGGCTTAGGGATTTTTTCAAAAAATATTTTCTGCCGGTTAAGTTTTTGAGGGCTGATTTCTTGTCCTGTAATAAAAAGCCTTCTGTTTCCATCGCCAAAGCTTTCAGGGGATCATTTGTAAGCTTCTGCCACCATTTTTGAGTGAATTGCCAAAAGTCAGATTTTTGCTGAAATTGTGACCCCGGGGCTTAGGGATTTTTTCAAAAAAATATTTTCTGCCGGTTAAGTTTTTGAGGGCTGATTTCTTGCCCTGTGATAAAAAGCCTTCTGTTTCGAGTGCCAAACCTTTCAGGAGAGCATTTTCAAGCTTTTGGCACCATTTTTGAGTGAATTGCCAAAAGTCAGATTTTTGCTGAAATTGTGACCCCGGGGCATAGGGATTTTTTCAAAAAATATTTTCTGCCGGTTTAGTTTTTGAGGGCTGATTTCTCGTCCTGTGATAAAAAGCCTTCTGTTTCCATCACCAAAGCTTTCAGGGGATCATTATAAGCTTCTGGCACCATTTTTGAGTGAATTGCCAAAAGTCAGATTTTTGCTGAAATTGTGACCCCGGGGCTTAGGATTTTTTCAAAAAAATATTTTCTGCCGGTTAAGTTTTTGAGGGCTGATTTCTTCTCCTGTGATAAAAAGCCTTCTGTTTCCATCGCCAAAGCTTTCAGGGATCATTTATAAGCTTCTGGCACCATTTTTGAGTGAATTGCCAAAAGTCAGATTTTTGCTGAAATTGTGACCCCGGGGCTTAGGGATTTTTTCAAAAAAATCTTTTCTCCCGGTTAAGTTTTTGAGGGCTGATTTCTTGTCCTGTGATAAAAAAGCCTTCTTTTTATAGTGCCAAAGCTTTCAGGAGAGCATTTTCAAGCTTTTGGCACCATTTTTGAGTGAATTGCCAAAAGTCAGATTTTTGCTGAAATTGTGACCCCGGGGCTTAGGGATTTTTTCAAAAAAATATTTTCTGCCGGTTAAGTTTTTGAGGGCTGATTTCTTGTCCTGTGATAAAAAGCCTTCTGTTTCCATCGCCAAAGCTTTCAGGGGATCATTTGTAAGCTTCTGCCACCATTTTTGAGTGAATTGCCAAAAGTCAGATGTTTGCTGAAATTGTGACCCGGGGCTTAGGGATTTTTTCAAAAAAATATTTTCTGCCGGTTAAGTTTTTGAGGGCTGATTTCTTGCCCTGTGATAAAAAGCCTTCTGTTTCGAGTGCCAAACCTTTCAGGAGAGCATTTTCAAGCTTTTGGCACCATTTTTGAGTGAATTGCCAAAAGTCAGATTTTTGCTGAAATTGTGACCCCGGGGCTTAGGGATTTTTTCAAAAAAATATTTTCTGCCGGTTAAGTTTTTGAGGGCTGATTTCTTGTCCTGTAATAAAAAGCCTTCTGTTTCCATCGCCAAAGCTTTCAGGGGATCATTTGTAAGCTTCTGCCACCATTTTTGAGTGAATTGCCAAAAGTCAGATTTTTGCTGAAATTGTGACCCCGGGGCTTAGGGATTTTTTCAAAAAAATATTTTCTGCCGGTTAAGTTTTTGAGGGCTGATTTCTTGCCCTGTGATAAAAAGCCTTCTGTTTCGAGTGCCAAACCTTTCAGGAGAGCATTTTCAAGCTTTTGGCACCATTTTTGAGTGAATTGCCAAAAGTCAGATTTTTGCTGAAATTGTGACCCCGGGGCATAGGGATTTTTTCAAAAAAATATTTTCTGCCGGTTTAGTTTTTGAGGGCTGATTTCTCGTCCTGTGATAAAAAGCCTTCTGTTTCCATCACCAAAGCTTTCAGGGGATCATTTATAAGCTTCTGGCACCATTTTTGAGTGAATTGCCAAAAGTCAGATTTTTGCTGAAATTGTGACCCCGGGGCTTAGGGATTTTTTTCAAAAAAATATTTTCTGCCGGTTAAGTTTTTGAGGGCTGATTTCTTCTCCTGTGATAAAAAGCCTTCTGTTTCCATCGCCAAAGCTTTCAGGGGATCATTTATAAGCTTCTGGCACCATTTTTGAGTGAATTGCCAAAAGTCAGATTTTTGCTGAAATTGTGACCCCGGGGCTTAGGGATTTTTTCAAAAAAATCTTTTCTCCCGGTTAAGTTTTTGAGGGCTGATTTCTTGTCCTGTGATAAAAAAGCCTTCTTTTTAGAGTGCCAAAGCTTTCAGGAGAGCATTTTCAAGCTTTTGGCACCATTTTTGAGTGAATTGCCAAAAGTCAGATTTTTGCTGAAATTGTGACCCCGGGGCTTAGGGATTTTTTCAAAAAAATATTTTCTGCCGGTTAAGTTTTTGAGGGCTGATTTCTTGTCCTGTGATAAAAAGCCTTCTGTTTCCATCGCCAAAGCTTTCAGGGGATCATTTGTAAGCTTCTGCCACCATTTTTGAGTGAATTGCCAAAAGTCAGATTTTTGCTGAAATTGTGACCCCGGGGCTTAGGGATTTTTTCAAAAAAATATTTTCTGCCGGTTAAGTTTTTGAGGGCTGATTTCTTGCCCTGTGATAAAAAGCCTTCTGTTTCGAGTGCCAAACCTTTCAGGAGAGCATTTTCAAGCTTTTGGCACCATTTTTGAGTGAATTGCCAAAAGTCAGATTTTTGCTGAAATTGTGACCCCGGGGCATAGGGATTTTTTCAAAAAAATATTTTCTGCCGGTTTAGTTTTTGAGGGCTGATTTCTCGTCCTGTGATAAAAAGCCTTCTGTTTCCATCACCAAAGCTTTCAGGGGATCATTTATAAGCTTTTGGCACCATTTTTGAGTGAATTGCCAAAAGTCAGATTTTTGCTGAAATTGTGACCCCGGGGCTTAGGGATTTTTTCAAAAAAATATTTTCTGCCGGTTAAGTTTTTGAGGGCTGATTTCTTGTCCTGTGATAAAAAGCCTTCTGTATCGAGTACCAAACCTTTCAGGAGAGCATTTTCAAGCTTTTGGCACCATTTTTGAGTGAATTGCCAAAAGTCAGATTTTTGCTGAAATTGTGACCCCGGGGCTTAGGGATTTTTTCAAAAAAATATTTTCTGCCGGTTAAGTTTTTGAGGGCTGATTTCTTGTCCTGTGATAAAAAAGCCTTCTTTTTAGAGTGCCAAAGCTTTCAGGAGAGCATTTTCAAGCTTTTGGCACCATTTTTGAGTGAATTGCCAAAAGTCAGATTTTTGCTGAAATTGTGACCCCGGGGCTTAGGGATTTTTTCAAAAAAATATTTTCTGCCGGTTAAGTTTTTGAGGGCTGATTTCTTGTCCTGTAATAAAAAGCCTTCTGTTTCCATCGCCAAAGCTTTCAGGGGATCATTTATAAGCTTCTGGCACCATTTTTGAGTGAATTGCCAAAAGTCAGATTTTTGCTGAAATTGTGACCCCGGGGCTTAGGGATTTTTTCAAAAAAATATTTTCTGCTGTATAAGTTTTTGAGGGCTGATTTCTTCTCCTGTGATAAAAAGCCTTCTGTTTCCATCACCAAAGCTTTCAGGGGAGCATTTGCAACCGGTTGGCACCATTTTTGAGTGAATTGCCAAAAGTCAGATTTTTGCTGAAATTGTGACCCCGGGGCTTAGGGATTTTTTCAAAAAAATATTTTCTGCCGGTTAAGTTTTTGAGGGCTGATTTCTTGTCCTGTGATAAAAAAGCCTTCTTTTTAGAGTGCCAAAGCTTTCAGGAGAGCATTTTCAAGCTTTTGGCACCATTTTTGAGTGAATTGCCAAAAGTCAGATTTTTGCTGAAATTGTGACCCCGGGGCTTAGGGATTTTTTCAAAAAAATATTTCTGCCGGTTAAGTTTTTGAGGGCTGATTTCTTGTCCTGTGATAAAACGCCTTCTGTTTCCATCGCCAAAGCTTTCAGGGGATCATTTATAAGCTTCTGGCACCATTTTTGAGTGAATTGCCAAAAGTCAGATTTTTGCTGAAATTGTGACCCCGGGGCTTAGGGATTTTTTCAAAAAAATCTTTTCTCCCGGTTAAGTTTTTGAGGGCTGATTTCTTGTCCTGTGATAAAAAAGCCTTCTTTTTAGAGTGCCAAAGCTTTCAGGAGAGCATTTTCAAGCTTTTGGCACCATTTTTGAGTGAAATGCCAAAAGTCAGATTTTTGCTGAAATTGTGACCCCGGGGCTTAGGGATTTTTTCAAAAAAATATTTTCTGCCTGTTAAATTTTTGAGGGCTGATTTCTTGTCCTGTGATAAAAAGCCTTCTGTTTCCATCGCCAAAGCTTTCAGGGGATCATTTGTAAGCTTCTGCCACCATTTTTGAGTGAATTGCCAAAAGTCAGATTTTTGCTGAAATTGTGACCCCGGGGCTTAGGGATTTTTTCAAAAAAATATTTTCTGCCGGTTAAGTTTTTGAGGGCTGATTTCTTGTCCTGTGATAAAAAGCCTTCTGTTTTGAGTGCCAAACCTTTCAGGAGAGCATTTTCAAGCTTTTGGCACCATTTTTGAGTGAATTGCCAAAAGTCAGATTTTTGCTGAAATTGTGACCCCGGGGCATAGGGATTTTTTCAAAAAAATATTTTCTGCCGGTTTAGTTTTTGAGGGCTGATTTCTCGTCCTGTGATAAAAAGCCTTCTGTTTCCATCACCAAAGCTTTCAGGGGATCATTTATAAGCTTTTGGCACCATTTTTGAGTGAATTGCCAAAAGTCAGATTTTTGCTGAAATTGTGACCCCGGGGCTTAGGGATTTTTTCAAAAAAATATTTTCTGCCGGTTAAGTTTTTGAGGGCTGATTTCTTGTCCTGTGATAAAAAGCCTTCTGTATCGAGTACCAAACCTTTCAGGAGAGCATTTTCAAGCTTTTGGCACCATTTTTGAGTGAATTGCCAAAAGTCAGATTTTTGTTGAAATTGTGACCCCGGGGCTTAGGGATTTTTTCAAAAAAATATTTTCTGCCGGTTAAGTTTTTGAGGGCTGATTTCTTGTCCTGTGATAAAAAGCCTTCTGTTTCCATCGCCAAAGCTTTCAGGGGATCATTTGTAAGCTTCTGCCACCATTTTTGAGTGAATTGCCAAAAGTCAGATTTTTGCTGAAATTGTGACCCCGGGGCTTAGGGATTTTTTCAAAAAAATATTTTCTGCCGGTTAAGTTTTTGAGGGCTGATTTCTTGTCCTGTGATAAAAAAGCCTTCTTTTTAGAGTGCCAAAGCTTTCAGGAGAGCATTTTCAAGCTTTTGGCACCATTTTTGAGTGAATTTCCAAAAGTCAGATTTTTGCTGAAATTGTGACCCCGGGGCTTAGGGATTTTTTCAAAAAAATATTTTCTGCCGTTTAAGTTTTTGAGGGCTGATTTCTTGTCCTGTGATAAAAAAGCCTTCTTTTTAGAGTGCCAAAGCTTTCAGGAGAGCATTTTCAAGCTTTTGGCACCATTTTTGAGTGAATTGCCAAAAGTCAGATTTTTGCTGAAATTGTGACCCCGGGGCTTAGGGATTTTTTCAAAAAAATATTTTCTGCCGGTTAAGTTTTTGAGGGCTGATTTCTTGTCCTGTGATAAAAAGCCTTCTGTTTCCATCGCCAAAGCTTTCAGGGGATCATTTATAAGCTTCTGGCACCATTTTTGAGTGAATTGCCAAAAGTCAGATTTTTGCTGAAATTGTGACCCCGGGGCTTAGGGATTTTTTCAAAAAAATCTTTTCTCCCGGTTAAGTTTTTGAGGGCTGATTTCTTGTCCTGTGATAAAAAGCCTTCTTTTTAGAGTGCCAAAGCTTTCAGGAGAGCATTTTCAAGCTTTTGGCACCATTTTTGAGTGAATTGCCAAAAGTCAGATTTTTGCTGAAATTGTGACCCCGGGGCTTAGGGATTTTTTCAAAAAAATATTTTCTGCCGGTTAAGTTTTTGAGGGCTGATTTCTTGTCCTGTGATAAAAAGCCTTCTGTTTCCATCGCCAAAGCTTTCAGGGGATCATTTGTAAGCTTCTGCCACCATTTTTGAGTGAATTGCCAAAAGTCAGATTTTTGCTGAAATTGTGACCCCGGGGCTTAGGGATTTTTTCAAAAAAATATTTTCTGCCGGTTAAGTTTTTGAGGGCTGATTTCTTGCCCTGTGATAAAAAGCCTTCTGTTTCGAGTGCCAAACCTTTCAGGAGAGCATTTTCAAGCTTTTGGCACCATTTTTGAGTGAATTGCCAAAAGTCAGATTTTTGCTGAAATTGTGACCCCGGGGCATAGGGATTTTTTCAAAAAAATATTTTCTGCCGGTTTAGTTTTTGAGGGCTGATTTCTCGTCCTGTGATAAAAAGCCTTCTGTTTCCATCACCAAAGCTTTCAGGGGATCATTTATAAGCTTTTGGCACCATTTTTGAGTGAATTGCCAAAAGTCAGATTTTTGCTGAAATTGTGACCCCGGGGCTTAGGGATTTTTTCAAAAAAATATTTTCTGCCGGTTAAGTTTTTGAGGGCTGATTTCTTGTCCTGTGATAAAAAGCCTTCTGTTTCCATCGCCAAAGCTTTCAGGGGATCATTTGTAAGCTTCTGCCACCATTTTTGAGTGAATTGCCAAAAGTCAGATTTTTGCTGAAATTGTGACCCCGGGGCTTAGGGATTTTTTCAAAAAAATATTTTCTGCCGGTTAAGTTTTTGAGGGCTGATTTCTTGTCCTGTGATAAAAAGCCTTCTGTTTCCATCGCCAAAGCTTTCAGGGGATCATTTTCAAGCTTTTGGCACCATTTTTGAGTGAATTGCCAAAAGTCAGATTTTTGCTGAAATTGTGACCCCGGGGCTTAGGGATTTTTTCAAAAAAATATTTTCTGCCGTTTTAGTTTTTGAGGGCTGATTTCTTGTCCTGTGATAAAAAAGCCTTCTTTTTAGAGTGCCAAAGCTTTCAGGAGAGCATTTTCAAGCTTTTGGCACCATTTTTGAGTGAATTGCCAAAAGTCAGATTTTTGCTGAAATTGTGACCCCGGGGCTTAGGGATTTTTTCAAAAAAATATTTTCTGCCGGTTAAGTTTTTGAGGGCTGATTTCTTGTCCTGTGATAAAAAGCCTTCTGTTTCCATCGCCAAAGCTTTCAGGGGATCATTAATAAGCTTCTGGCACCATTTTTGAGTGAATTGCCAAAAGTCAGATTTTTGCTGAAATTGTGACCCCGGGGCTTAGGGATTTTTTCAAAAAAATCTTTTCTCCCGGTTAAGTTTTTGAGGGCTATTTTCTTGTCCTGTGATAAAAAAGCCTTCTTTTTAGAGTGCCAAAGCTTTCAGGAGAGCATTTTCAAGCTTTTGGCACCATTTTTGAGTGAATTGCCAAAAGTCAGATTTTTGCTGAAATTGTGACCCCGGGGCATAGGGATTTTTTCAAAAAAATCTTTTCTCCCGGTTAAGTTTTTGAGGGCTGATTTCTTGTCCTGTGATAAAAAAGCCTTCTTTTTAGAGTGCCAAAGCTTTCAGGAGAGCATTTTCAAGCTTTTGGCACCATTTTTGAGTGAATTGCCAAAAGTCAGATTTTTGCTGAAATTGTGACCCCGGGGCTTAGGGATTTTTTCAAAAAAATATTTTCTGCCGGTTAAGTTTTTGAGGGCTGATTTCTTGTCCTGTGATAAAAAGCCTTCTGTTTTGAGTGCCAAACCTTTCAGGAGAGCATTTTCAAGCTTTTGGCACCATTTTTGAGTGAATTGCCAAAAGTCAGATTTTTGCTGAAATTGTGACCCCGGGGCATAGGGATTTTTTCAAAAAAATATTTTCTGCCGGTTTAGTTTTTGAGGGCTGATTTCTCGTCCTGTGATAAAAAGCCTTCTGTTTCCATCACCAAAGCTTTCAGGGGATCATTTATAAGCTTTTGGCACCATTTTTGAGTGAATTGCCAAAAGTCAGATTTTTGCTGAAATTGTGACCCCGGGGCTTAGGGATTTTTTCAAAAAAATATTTTCTGCCGGTTAAGTTTTTGAGGGCTGATTTCTTGTCCTGTGATAAAAAGCCTTCTGTTTCCATCGCCAAAGCTTTCAGGGGATCATTTATAAGCTTCTGGCACCATTTTTGAGTGAATTGCCAAAAGTCAGATTTTTGCTGAAATTGTGACCCCGGGGCTTAGGGATTTTTTCAAAAAAATCTTTTCTCCCGGTTAAGTTTTTGAGGGCTGATTTCTTGTCCTGTGATAAAAAGCCTTCTTTTTAGAGTGCCAAAGCTTTCAGGAGAGCATTTTCAAGCTTTTGGCACCATTTTTGAGTGAATTGCCAAAAGTCAGATTTTTGCTGAAATTGTGACCCCGGGGCTTAGGGATTTTTTCAAAAAAATATTTTCTGCCGGTTAAGTTTTTGAGGGCTGATTTCTTGTCCTGTGATAAAAAGCCTTCTGTTTCCATCGCCAAAACTTTCAGGAGAGCATTTTCAAGCTTCTGGCACCATTTTTGAGTGAATTGCCAAAAATCAGATTTTTGCTGAAATTGTGACCCCGGGGCTTGGGGATTTTTTCAAAAAAATATTTTCTGCCGGTTAAGTTTTTGAGGGCTGATTTCTTGTCCTGTGATAAAAAGCCTTCTGTTTCCATCGCCAAAGCTTTCAGGGGATCATTTGCAAGCTTCTGGCACCATTTTTGAGTGAATTGCCAAAAGTCAGATTTTTGCTGAAATTGTGACCCCGGGGCTTAGGGATTTTTTCAAAAAAATATTTTCTGCCGGTTAGGTTTTTGAGGGCTGATTTCTTGTCCTGTGATAAAAAGCCTTCTGTTTCCATCGCCAAAGCTTTCAGGAGAGCATTTTCAAGCTTTTGGCACCATTTTTGAGTGAATTGCCAAAAGTCAGATTTTTGCTGAAATTGTGACCCCGGGGCTTAGGGATTTTTTCAAAAAAATATTTTCTGCCGGTTAAGTTTTTGAGGGCTGATTTCTTGTCCTGTGATAAAAAGCCTTCTGTATCGAGTACCAAACCTTTCAGGAGAGCATTTTCAAGCTTTTGGCACCATTTTTGAGTGAATTGCCAAAAGTCAGATTTTTGTTGAAATTGTGACCCCGGGGCTTAGGGATTTTTTCAAAAAAATATTTTCTGCCGGTTAAGTTTTTGAGGGCTGATTTCTTGTCCTGTGATAAAAAGCCTTCTGTTTCCATCGCCAAAGCTTTCAGGGGATCATTTGTAAGCTTCTGCCACCATTTTTGAGTGAATTGCCAAAAGTCAGATTTTTGCTGAAATTGTGACCCCGGGGCTTAGGGATTTTTTCAAAAAAATATTTTCTGCCGGTTAAGTTTTTGAGGGCTGATTTCTTGTCCTGTGATAAAAAAGCCTTCTTTTTAGAGTGCCAAAGCTTTCAGGAGAGCATTTTCAAGCTTTTGGCACCATTTTTGAGTGAATTTCCAAAAGTCAGATTTTTGCTGAAATTGTGACCCCGGGGCTTAGGGATTTTTTCAAAAAAATATTTTCTGCCGTTTAAGTTTTTGAGGGCTGATTTCTTGTCCTGTGATAAAAAAGCCTTCTTTTTAGAGTGCCAAAGCTTTCAGGAGAGCATTTTCAAGCTTTTGGCACCATTTTTGAGTGAATTGCCAAAAGTCAGATTTTTGCTGAAATTGTGACCCCGGGGCTTAGGGATTTTTTCAAAAAAATATTTTCTGCCGGTTAAGTTTTTGAGGGCTGATTTCTTGTCCTGTGATAAAAAGCCTTCTGTTTCCATCGCCAAAGCTTTCAGGGGATCATTTATAAGCTTCTGGCACCATTTTTGAGTGAATTGCCAAAAGTCAGATTTTTGCTGAAATTGTGACCCCGGGGCTTAGGGATTTTTTCAAAAAAATCTTTTCTCCCGGTTAAGTTTTTGAGGGCTGATTTCTTGTCCTGTGATAAAAAGCCTTCTTTTTAGAGTGCCAAAGCTTTCAGGAGAGCATTTTCAAGCTTTTGGCACCATTTTTGAGTGAATTGCCAAAAGTCAGATTTTTGCTGAAATTGTGACCCCGGGGCTTAGGGATTTTTTCAAAAAAATATTTTCTGCCGGTTAAGTTTTTGAGGGCTGATTTCTTGTCCTGTGATAAAAAGCCTTCTGTTTCCATCGCCAAAGCTTTCAGGGGATCATTTGTAAGCTTCTGCCACCATTTTTGAGTGAATTGCCAAAAGTCAGATTTTTGCTGAAATTGTGACCCCGGGGCTTAGGGATTTTTTCAAAAAAATATTTTCTGCCGGTTAAGTTTTTGAGGGCTGATTTCTTGCCCTGTGATAAAAAGCCTTCTGTTTCGAGTGCCAAACCTTTCAGGAGAGCATTTTCAAGCTTTTGGCACCATTTTTGAGTGAATTGCCAAAAGTCAGATTTTTGCTGAAATTGTGACCCCGGGGCATAGGGATTTTTTCAAAAAAATATTTTCTGCCAGTTTAGTTTTTGAGGGCTGATTTCTCGTCCTGTGATAAAAAGCCTTCTGTTTCCATCACCAAAGCTTTCAGGGGATCATTTATAAGCTTTTGGCACCATTTTTGAGTGAATTGCCAAAAGTCAGATTTTTGCTGAAATTGTGACCCCGGGGCTTAGGGATTTTTTCAAAAAAATATTTTCTGCCGGTTAAGTTTTTGAGGGCTGATTTCTTGTCCTGTGATAAAAAGCCTTCTGTTTCCATCGCCAAAGCTTTCAGGGGATCATTTGTAAGCTTCTGCCACCATTTTTGAGTGAATTGCCAAAAGTCAGATTTTTGCTGAAATTGTGACCCCGGGGCTTAGGGATTTTTTCAAAAAAATATTTTCTGCCGGTTAAGTTTTTGAGGGCTGATTTCTTGTCCTGTGATAAAAAGCCTTCTGTTTCCATCGCCAAAGCTTTCAGGGGATCATTTGTAAGCTTCTGCCACCATTTTTGAGTGAATTGCCAAAAGTCAGATTTTTGCTGAAATTGTGACCCCGGGGCTTAGGGATTTTTTCAAAAAAATATTTTCTGCCGGTTAAGTTTTTGAGGGCTGATTTCTTGTCCTGTGATAAAAAAGCCTTCTTTTTAGAGTGCCAAAGCTTTCAGGAGAGCATTTTCAAGCTTTTGGCACCATTTTTGAGTGAATTTCCAAAAGTCAGATTTTTGCTGAAATTGTGACCCCGGGGCTTAGGGATTTTTTCAAAAAAATATTTTCTGCCGTTTAAGTTTTTGAGGGCTGATTTCTTGTCCTGTGATAAAAAAGCCTTCTTTTTAGAGTGCCAAAGCTTTCAGGAGAGCATTTTCAAGCTTTTGGCACCATTTTTGAGTGAATTGCCAAAAGTCAGATTTTTGCTGAAATTGTGACCCCGGGGCTTAGGGATTTTTTCAAAAAAATATTTTCTGCCGGTTAAGTTTTTGAGGGCTGATTTCTTGTCCTGTGATAAAAAGCCTTCTGTTTCCATCGCCAAAGCTTTCAGGGGATCATTTTCAAGCTTTTGGCACCATTTTTGAGTGAATTGCCAAAAGTCAGATTTTTGCTGAAATTGTGACCCCGGGGCTTAGGGATTTTTTCAAAAAAATATTTTCTGCCGTTTTAGTTTTTGAGGGCTGATTTCTTGTCCTGTGATAAAAAAGCCTTCTTTTTAGAGTGCCAAAGCTTTCAGGAGAGCATTTTCAAGCTTTTGGCACCATTTTTGAGTGAATTGCCAAAAGTCAGATTTTTGCTGAAATTGTGACCCCGGGGCTTAGGGATTTTTTCAAAAAAATATTTTCTGCCGGTTAAGTTTTTGAGGGCTGATTTCTTGTCCTGTGATAAAAAGCCTTCTGTTTCCATCGCCAAAGCTTTCAGGGGATCATTAATAAGCTTCTGGCACCATTTTTGAGTGAATTGCCAAAAGTCAGATTTTTGCTGAAATTGTGACCCCGGGGCTTAGGGATTTTTTCAAAAAAATCTTTTCTCCCGGTTAAGTTTTTGAGGGCTATTTTCTTGTCCTGTGATAAAAAAGCCTTCTTTTTAGAGTGCCAAAGCTTTCAGGAGAGCATTTTCAAGCTTTTGGCACCATTTTTGAGTGAATTGCCAAAAGTCAGATTTTTGCTGAAATTGTGACCCCGGGGCATAGGGATTTTTTCAAAAAAATCTTTTCTCCCGGTTAAGTTTTTGAGGGCTGATTTCTTGTCCTGTGATAAAAAAGCCTTCTTTTTAGAGTGCCAAAGCTTTCAGGAGAGCATTTTCAAGCTTTTGGCACCATTTTTGAGTGAATTGCCAAAAGTCAGATTTTTGCTGAAATTGTGACCCCGGGGCTTAGGGATTTTTTCAAAAAAATATTTTCTGCCGGTTAAGTTTTTGAGGGCTGATTTCTTGTCCTGTGATAAAAAGCCTTCTGTTTTGAGTGCCAAACCTTTCAGGAGAGCATTTTCAAGCTTTTGGCACCATTTTTGAGTGAATTGCCAAAAGTCAGATTTTTGCTGAAATTGTGACCCCGGGGCATAGGGATTTTTTCAAAAAAATATTTTCTGCCGGTTTAGTTTTTGAGGGCTGATTTCTCGTCCTGTGATAAAAAGCCTTCTGTTTCCATCACCAAAGCTTTCAGGGGATCATTTATAAGCTTTTGGCACCATTTTTGAGTGAATTGCCAAAAGTCAGATTTTTGCTGAAATTGTGACCCCGGGGCTTAGGGATTTTTTCAAAAAAATATTTTCTGCCGGTTAAGTTTTTGAGGGCTGATTTCTTGTCCTGTGATAAAAAGCCTTCTGTTTCCATCGCCAAAGCTTTCAGGGGATCATTTATAAGCTTCTGGCACCATTTTTGAGTGAATTGCCAAAAGTCAGATTTTTGCTGAAATTGTGACCCCGGGGCTTAGGGATTTTTTCAAAAAAATCTTTTCTCCCGGTTAAGTTTTTGAGGGCTGATTTCTTGTCCTGTGATAAAAAGCCTTCTTTTTAGAGTGCCAAAGCTTTCAGGAGAGCATTTTCAAGCTTTTGGCACCATTTTTGAGTGAATTGCCAAAAGTCAGATTTTTGCTGAAATTGTGACCCCGGGGCTTAGGGATTTTTTCAAAAAAATATTTTCTGCCGGTTAAGTTTTTGAGGGCTGATTTCTTGTCCTGTGATAAAAAGCCTTCTGTTTCCATCGCCAAAACTTTCAGGAGAGCATTTTCAAGCTTCTGGCACCATTTTTGAGTGAATTGCCAAAAATCAGATTTTTGCTGAAATTGTGACCCCGGGGCTTGGGGATTTTTTCAAAAAAATATTTTCTGCCGGTTAAGTTTTTGAGGGCTGATTTCTTGTCCTGTGATAAAAAGCCTTCTGTTTCCATCGCCAAAGCTTTCAGGGGATCATTTGCAAGCTTCTGGCACCATTTTTGAGTGAATTGCCAAAAGTCAGATTTTTGCTGAAATTGTGACCCCGGGGCTTAGGGATTTTTTCAAAAAAATATTTTCTGCCGGTTAGGTTTTTGAGGGCTGATTTCTTGTCCTGTGATAAAAAGCCTTCTGTTTCCATCGCCAAAGCTTTCAGGAGAGCATTTTCAAGCTTTTGGCACCATTTTTGAGTGAATTGCCAAAAGTCAGATTTTTGCTGAAATTGTGACCCCGGGGCTTAGGGATTTTTTCAAAAAAATATTTTCTGCCGCTTAAGTTTTTGAGGGCTGATTTCTTGTCCTGTGATAAAAAGCCTTCTGTATCGAGTGCCAAACCTTTCAGGAGAGCATTTTCAAGCTTCTGGCACCATTTTTGAGTGAATTGCCAAAAGTCAGAATTTTCCTGAAATTGTGACCCCGGGGCTTAGGGATTTTTTCAAAAAAATATTTTCTGCCGGTTAAGTTTTTGAGGGCTGATTTCTTCTCCTATGTTAAAAAGCCTTCTGTTTCCATCTCCAAAGCTTTCAGGGGAGCATTTGCAACCGGTTGGCACCATTTTTGAGTGAATTGCCAAAAGTCAGATTTTTGCTGAAATTGTGACCCCGGGGCTTAGGGATTTTTTCAAAAAAATATTTTCTGCCGGTTAAGTTTTTGAGGGCTGATTTCTTGTCCTGTGATAAAAAGCCTTCTGTTTCCATCGCCAAAGCTTTCAGGGGATCATTTATAAGCTTCTGGCACCATTTTTGAGTGAATTGCCAAAAGTCAGATTTTTGCTGAAATTGTGACCCCGGGGCTTAGGGATTTTTTCAAAAAAATCTTTTCTCCCGGTTAAGTTTTTGAGGGCTGATTTCTTGTCCTGTGATAAAAAGCCTTCTTTTTAGAGTGCCAAAGCTTTCAGGAGAGCATTTTCAAGCTTTTGGCACCATTTTTGAGTGAATTGCCAAAAGTCAGATTTTTGCTGAAATTGTGACCCCGGGGCTTAGGGATTTTTTCAAAAAAATATTTTCTGCCGGTTAAGTTTTTGAGGGCTGATTTCTTGTCCTGTGATAAAAAGCCTTCTGTTTCCATCGCCAAAACTTTCAGGAGAGCATTTTCAAGCTTCTGGCACCATTTTTGAGTGAATTGCCAAAAATCAGATTTTTGCTGAAATTGTGACCCCGGGGCTTGGGGATTTTTTCAAAAAAATATTTTCTGCCGGTTAAGTTTTTGAGGGCTGATTTCTTGTCCTGTGATAAAAAGCCTTCTGTTTCCATCGCCAAAGCTTTCAGGGGATCATTTGCAAGCTTCTGGCACCATTTTTGAGTGAATTGCCAAAAGTCAGATTTTTGCTGAAATTGTGACCCCGGGGCTTAGGGATTTTTTCAAAAAAATATTTTCTGCCGGTTAGGTTTTTGAGGGCTGATTTCTTGTCCTGTGATAAAAAGCCTTCTGTTTCCATCGCCAAAGCTTTCAGGAGAGCATTTTCAAGCTTTTGGCACCATTTTTGAGTGAATTGCCAAAAGTCAGATTTTTGCTGAAATTGTGACCCCGGGGCTTAGGGATTTTTTCAAAAAAATATTTTCTGCCGGTTAAGTTTTTGAGGGCTGATTTCTGGTCCTGTGATAAAAAGCCTTCTGTATCGAGTGCCAAACCTTTCAGGAGAGCATTTTCAAGCTTTTGGCACCATTTTTGAGTGAATTGCCAAAAGTCAGATTTTTGCTGAAATTGTGACCCCGGGGCTTAGGGATTTTTTCAAAAAAATATTTTCTGCCGCTTAAGTTTTTGAGGGCTGATTTCTTGTCCTGTGATAAAAAGCCTTCTGTATCGAGTGCCAAACCTTTCAGGAGAGCATTTTCAAGCTTCTGGCACCATTTTTGAGTGAATTGCCAAAAGTCAGAATTTTCCTGAAATTGTGACCCCGGGGCTTAGGGATTTTTTCAAAAAAATATTTTCTGCCGGTTAAGTTTTTGAGGGCTGATTTCTTGTCCTGTGATAAAAAGCCTTCTGTATCGAGTACCAAACCTTTCAGGAGAGCATTTTCAAGCTTTTGGCACCATTTTTGAGTGAATTGCCAAAAGTCAGATTTTTGCTGAAATTGTGACCCCGGGGCTTAGGGATTTTTTCAAAAAAATATTTTCTGCCGGTTAAGTTTTTGAGGGCTGATTTCTTGTCCTGTGATAAAAAGCCTTCTGTTTCCATCGCCAAAGCTTTCAGGGGATCATTTGTAAGCTTCTGCCACCATTTTTGAGTGAATTGCCAAAAGTCAGATTTTTGCTGAAATTGTGACCCCGGGGCTTAGGGATTTTTTCAAAAAAATATTTTCTGCCGGTTAAGTTTTTGAGGGCTGATTTCTTGTCCTGTGATAAAAAAGCCTTCTTTTTAGAGTGCCAAAGCTTTCAGGAGAGCATTTTCAAGCTTTTGGCACCATTTTTGAGTGAATTTCCAAAAGTCAGATTTTTGCTGAAATTGTGACCCCGGGGCTTAGGGATTTTTTCAAAAAAATATTTTCTGCCGTTTAAGTTTTTGAGGGCTGATTTCTTGTCCTGTGATAAAAAAGCCTTCTTTTTAGAGTGCCAAAGCTTTCAGGAGAGCATTTTCAAGCTTTTGGCACCATTTTTGAGTGAATTGCCAAAAGTCAGAT
Source organism: Podarcis bocagei (assembly GCF_964188305.1). Taxonomy (NCBI): domain Eukaryota; kingdom Metazoa; phylum Chordata; class Lepidosauria; order Squamata; family Lacertidae; genus Podarcis; species Podarcis bocagei. The sequence goes on from NW_027670155.1 coordinate 47,390, forward strand.
TTTTGCTGAAATTGTGACCCCGGGGCTTAGGGATTTTTTCAAAAAAATATTTTCTGCCGGTTAAGTTTTTGAGGGCTGATTTCTTGTCCTGTGATAAAAAGCCTTCTGTTTCCATCGCCAAAGCTTTCAGGGGATCATTTTCAAGCTTTTGGCACCATTTTTGAGTGAATTGCCAAAAGTCAGATTTTTGCTGAAATTGTGACCCCGGGGCTTAGGGATTTTTTCAAAAAAATATTTTCTGCCGTTTTAGTTTTTGAGGGCTGATTTCTTGTCCTGTGATAAAAAAGCCTTCTTTTTAGAGTGCCAAAGCTTTCAGGAGAGCATTTTCAAGCTTTTGGCACCATTTTTGAGTGAATTGCCAAAAGTCAGATTTTTGCTGAAATTGTGACCCCGGGGCTTAGGGATTTTTTCAAAAAAATATTTTCTGCCGGTTAAGTTTTTGAGGGCTGATTTCTTGTCCTGTGATAAAAAGCCTTCTGTTTCCATCGCCAAAGCTTTCAGGGGATCATTAATAAGCTTCTGGCACCATTTTTGAGTGAATTGCCAAAAGTCAGATTTTTGCTGAAATTGTGACCCCGGGGCTTAGGGATTTTTTCAAAAAAATCTTTTCTCCCGGTTAAGTTTTTGAGGGCTATTTTCTTGTCCTGTGATAAAAAAGCCTTCTTTTTAGAGTGCCAAAGCTTTCAGGAGAGCATTTTCAAGCTTTTGGCACCATTTTTGAGTGAATTGCCAAAAGTCAGATTTTTGCTGAAATTGTGACCCCGGGGCATAGGGATTTTTTCAAAAAAATCTTTTCTCCCGGTTAAGTTTTTGAGGGCTGATTTCTTGTCCTGTGATAAAAAAGCCTTCTTTTTAGAGTGCCAAAGCTTTCAGGAGAGCATTTTCAAGCTTTTGGCACCATTTTTGAGTGAATTGCCAAAAGTCAGATTTTTGCTGAAATTGTGACCCCGGGGCTTAGGGATTTTTTCAAAAAAATATTTTCTGCCGGTTAAGTTTTTGAGGGCTGATTTCTTGTCCTGTGATAAAAAGCCTTCTGTTTCCATCGCCAAAACTTTCAGGAGAGCATTTTCAAGCTTCTGGCACCATTTTTGAGTGAATTGCCAAAAATCAGATTTTTGCTGAAATTGTGACCCCGGGGCTTGGGGATTTTTTCAAAAAAATATTTTCTGCCGGTTAAGTTTTTGAGGGCTGATTTCTTGTCCTGTGATAAAAAGCCTTCTGTTTCCATCGCCAAAGCTTTCAGGGGATCATTTGCAAGCTTCTGGCACCATTTTTGAGTGAATTGCCAAAAGTCAGATTTTTGCTGAAATTGTGACCCCGGGGCTTAGGGATTTTTTCAAAAAAATATTTTCTGCCGGTTAGGTTTTTGAGGGCTGATTTCTTGTCCTGTGATAAAAAGCCTTCTGTTTCCATCGCCAAAGCTTTCAGGAGAGCATTTTCAAGCTTTTGGCACCATTTTTGAGTGAATTGCCAAAAGTCAGATTTTTGCTGAAATTGTGACCCCGGGGCTTAGGGATTTTTTCAAAAAAATATTTTCTGCCGGTTAAGTTTTTGAGGGCTGATTTCTGGTCCTGTGATAAAAAGCCTTCTGTATCGAGTGCCAAACCTTTCAGGAGAGCATTTTCAAGCTTTTGGCACCATTTTTGAGTGAATTGCCAAAAGTCAGATTTTTGCTGAAATTGTGACCCCGGGGCTTAGGGATTTTTTCAAAAAAATATTTTCTGCCGCTTAAGTTTTTGAGGGCTGATTTCTTGTCCTGTGATAAAAAGCCTTCTGTATCGAGTGCCAAACCTTTCAGGAGAGCATTTTCAAGCTTCTGGCACCATTTTTGAGTGAATTGCCAAAAGTCAGAATTTTCCTGAAATTGTGACCCCGGGGCTTAGGGATTTTTTCAAAAAAATATTTTCTGCCGGTTAAGTTTTTGAGGGCTGATTTCTTCTCCTATGTTAAAAAGCCTTCTGTTTCCATCTCCAAAGCTTTCAGGGGAGCATTTGCAACCGGTTGGCACCATTTTTGAGTGAATTGCCAAAAGTCAGATTTTTGCTGAAATTGTGACCCCGGGGCTTAGGGATTTTTTCAAAAAAATATTTTCTGCCGGTTAAGTTTTTGAGGGCTGATTTCTTGTCCTGTGATAAAAAGCCTTCTGTTTCCATCGCCAAAGCTTTCAGGGGATCATTTGCAAGCTTCTGGCACCATTTTTGAGTGAATTGCCAAAAATCAGATTTTTGCTGAAATTGTGACCCCGGGGCTTAGGGATTTTTTGAAAAAAATATTTTCTGCTGGTTAAGTTTTTGAGGGCTGATTTCTTGTCCTGTGATAAAAAGCCTTCTGTTTCGAGTGCCAAACCTTTCTGGAGAGCATTTTCAAGCTTTTGGCACCATTTTTGAGTGAATTGCCAAAAGTCAGATTTTTGCTGAAATTGTGACCCCGGGGCTTAGGGATTTTTTCAAAAAAAAATTTTCTGCCGGTTAAGTTTTTGAGGGCTAATTTCTTTATCTGTGATAAAAAGCCTTCTGTTTCGAGTGCCAAACCTTTCAGGAGAGCATTTTCAAGCTTTTGGCACCATTTTTGAGTGAATTGCCAAAAGTCAGATTTTTGCTGAAATTGTGACCCCGGGGCTTAGGGATTTTTTCAAAAAAATATTGTCTGCCGGTTAAGTTTTTGAGGGCTGATTTCTTGTCCTGTGATAAAAAGCCTTCTGTTTCCATCGCCAAAGCTTTCAGGGGATCATTTGCAAGCTTCTGGCACCATTTTTGAGTGAATTGCCAAAAGTCAGATTTTTGCTGAAATTGTGACCCGGGGGTTAGGGATTTTTTTAAAAAAATATTTTCTGCCGGTTAAGTTTTTGAGGGCTGATTTCTTCTCCTATGTTAAAAAGCCTTCTGTTTCCATCTCCAAAGCTTTCAGGGGAGCATTTGCAACCGGTTGGCACCATTTTTGAGTGAATTGCCAAAAGTCAGATTTTTGCTGAAATTGTGACCCCGGGGCTTAGGGATTTTTTCAAAAAAATATTTTCTGCCGGTTAAGTTTTTGAGGGCTGATTTCTTGTCCTGTGATAAAAAGCCTTCTGTTTCCATCGCCAAAGCTTTCAGGGGATCATTTATAAGCTTCTGGCACCATTTTTGAGTGAATTGCCAAAAGTCAGATTTTTGCTGAAATTGTGACCCCGGGGCTTAGGGATTTTTTCAAAAAAATCTTTTCTCCCGGTTAAGTTTTTGAGGGCTGATTTCTTGTCCTGTGATAAAAAGCCTTCTGTATCGAGTACCAAACCTTTCAGGAGAGCATTTTCAAGCTTTTGGCACCATTTTTGAGTGAATTGCCAAAAGTCAGATTTTTGCTGAAATTGTGACCCCGGGGCTTAGGGATTTTTTCAAAAAAATATTTTCTGCCGGTTAAGTTTTTGAGGGCTGATTTCTTGTCCTGTGATAAAAAGCCTTCTGTTTCCATCGCCAAAGCTTTCAGGGGATCATTTGTAAGCTTCTGCCACCATTTTTGAGTGAATTGCCAAAAGTCAGATTTTTGCTGAAATTGTGACCCCGGGGCTTAGGGATTTTTTCAAAAAAATATTTTCTGCCGGTTAAGTTTTTGAGGGCTGATTTCTTCTCCTATGTTAAAAAGCCTTCTGTTTCCATCTCCAAAGCTTTCAGGGGAGCATTTGCAACCGGTTGGCACCATTTTTGAGTGAATTGCCAAAAGTGTGATTTTTGCTGAAATTGTGACCCCGGGGCTTAGGGATTCTTTCAAAAAAATATTTTCTGCCGGTTAGGTTTTTGAGGGCTGATTTCTTGTCCTGTGATAAAAAGCCTTCTGTTTCCATCGCCAAAGCTTTCAGGAGAGCATTTTCAAGCTTTTGGCACCATTTTTGAGTGAATTGCCAAAAGTCAGATTTTTGCTGAAATTGTGACCCCGGGGCTTAGGGATTTTTTCAAAAAAATATTTTCTGCCGGTTAAGTTTTTGAGGGCTGATTTCTGGTCCTGTGATAAAAAGCCTTCTGTATCGAGTGCCAAACCTTTCAGGAGAGCATTTTCAAGCTTCTGCCACCATTTTTGAGTGAATTGCCAAAAGTCAGATTTTTGCTGAAATTGTGACCCCGGGGCTTAGGGATTTTTTCAAAAAAATATTTTCTGCCGGTTAAGTTTTTGAGGGCTGATTTCTTGTCCTGTGATAAAAAGCCTTCTGTTTCCATCGCCAAAGCTTTCAGGGGATCATTTATAAGCTTCTGGCACCATTTTTGAGTGAATTGCCAAAAGTCAGATTTTTGCTGAAATTGTGACCCCGGGGCTTAGGGATTTTTTCAAAAAAATATTTTCTGCCGGTTAAGTTTTTGAGGGCTGATTTCTTGTCCTGTGATAAAAAGCCTTCTGTTTCCATCGCCAAAGCTTTCAGGGGATCATTTATAAGCTTCTGGCACCATTTTTGAGTGAATTGCCAAAAGTCAGATTTTTGCTGAAATTGTGACCCCGGGGCTTAGGGATTTTTTCAAAAAAATATTTTCTGCCGGTTAAGTTTTTGAGGGCTGATTTCTTGTCCTGTGATAAAAAAGCCTTCTTTTTAGAGTGCCAAACCTTTCAGGAGAGCATTTTCAAGCTTTTGGCACCATTTTTGAGTGAATTGCCAAAAGTCAGATTTTTGCTGAAATTGTGACCCCGGGGCTTAGGGATTTTTTCAAAAAAATATTTTCTGCCGGTTAAGTTTTTGAGGGCTGATTTCTTGTCCTGTGATAAAAAGCCTTCTGTTTCCATCGCCAAACCTTTCAGGAGAGCATTTTCAAGCTTCTGGCACCATTTTTGAGTGAATTGCCAAAAATCAGATTTTTGCTGAAATTGTGACCCCGGGGCTTGGGGATTTTTTCAAAAAAATATTTTCTGCCGGTTAAGTTTTTGAGGGCTGATTTCTTGTCCTGTGATAAAAAGCCTTCTGTTTCCATCGCCAAAGCTTTCAGGGGATCATTTGCAAGCTTCTGGCACCATTTTTGAGTGAATTGCCAAAAGTCAGATTTTTGCTGAAATTGTGACCCGGGGGTTAGGGATTTTTTTAAAAAAATATTTTCTGCCGGTTAAATTTTTGAGGGCTGATTTCTTCTCCTATGTTAAAAAGCCTTCTGTTTCCATCTCCAAAGCTTTCAGGGGAGCATTTGCAACCGGTTGGCACCATTTTTGAGTGAATTGCCAAAAGTGTGATTTTTGCTGAAATTGTGACCCCGGGGCTTAGGGATTTTTTCAAAAAATATTTTCTGCCGGTTAGGTTTTTGAGGGCTGATTTCTTGTCCTGTGATAAAAAGCCTTCTGTTTCCATCGCCAAAGCTTTCAGGAGAGCATTTTCAAGCTTTTGGCACCATTTTTGAGTGAATTGCCAAAAGTCAGATTTTTGCTGAAATTGTGACCCCGGGGCTTAGGGATTTTTTCAAAAAAATATTTTCTGCCGGTTAAGTTTTTGAGGGCTGATTTCTGGTCCTGTGATAAAAAGCCTTCTGTATCGAGTGCCAAACCTTTCAGGAGAGCATTTTCAAGCTTTTGGCACCATTTTTGAGTGAATTGCCAAAAGTCAGATTTTTGCTGAAATTGCGACCCCGGGGCTTAGGGATTTTTTCAAAAAAATATTTTCTGCCGATTAAGTTTTTGAGGGCTGATTTCTTGTCCTGTGATAAAAAGCCTTCTGTTTCCATCGCCAAAGCTTTCAGGGGATCATTTATAAGCTTCTGGCACCATTTTTGAGTGAATTGCCAAAAGTCAGATTTTTGCTGAAATTGTGACCCCGGGGCTTAGGGATTTTTTCAAAAAAATATTTTCTGCCGGTTAAGTTTTTGAGGGCTGATTTCTTGTCCTGTGATAAAAAAGCCTTCTTTTTAGAGTGCCAAACCTTTCAGGAGAGCATTTTCAAGCTTTTGGCACCATTTTTAAGTGAATTGCCAAAAGTCAGATTTTTGCTGAAATTGTGACCCCGGGGCTTAGGGATTTTTTCAAAAAAATATTTTCTGCCGGTTAAGTTTTTGAGGGCTGATTTCTTGTCCTGTGATAAAAAGCCTTCTGTATCGAGTGCCAAACCTTTCAGGAGAGCATTTTCAAGCTTCTGGCACCATTTTTGAGTGAATTGCCAAAAGTCAGAATTTTCCTGAAATTGTGACCCCGGGGCTTAGGGATTTTTTCAAAAAAATATTTTCTGCCGGTTAAGTTTTTGAGGGCTGATTTCTTGTCCTGTGATAAAAAGCCTTCTGTTTCCATCACCAAAGCTTTCAGGAGAGCATTTTCAAGCTTTTGGCACCATTTTTGAGTGAATTGCCAAAAGTCAGATTTTTGCTGAAATTGTGACCCCGGGGCTTAGGGATTTTTTCAAAAAAATATTTTCTGCCGGTTAAGTTTTTGAGGGCTGATTTCTTGTCCTGTGATAAAAAGCCTTCTGTTTCCATCGCCAAAGCTTTCAGGGGATCATTTGCAAGCTTCTGGCACCATTTTTGAGTGAATTGCCAAAAATCAGATTTCTGCTGAAACTGTGACCCCGGGGCTTAGGGATTTTTTCAAAAAAATATTTTCTGCCGGTTAAGTTTTTGAGGGCTGATTTCTTGTCCTGTGATAAAAAGCCTTCTGTTTCGAGTGCCAAACCTTTCTGGAGAGCATTTTCAAGCTTTTGGCACCATTTTTGAGTGAATTGCCAAAAGTCAGATTTTTGCTGAAATTGTGACCCCGGGGCTTAGGGATTTTTTCAAAAAAAATTTTCTGCCGGTTAAGTTATTGAGGGCTGATTTCTCGTCCTGTGATAAAAAGCCTTCTGTTTCCATCACCAAAGCTTTCAGGGGATCATTTATAAGCTTCTGGCACCATTTTTGAGTGAATTGCCAAAAGTCAGATTTTTGCTGAAATTGTGACCCCGGGGCTTAGGGATTTTTTCAAAAAAATATTTTCTGCCGGTTAAGTTTTTGAGGGCTGATTTCTTGTCCTGTGATAAAAAGCCTTCTGTTTCCATCGCCAAAACTTTCAGGAGAGCATTTTCAAGCTTCTGGCACCATTTTTGAGTGAATTGCCAAAAATCAGATTTTTGCTGAAATTGTGACCCCGGGGCTTGGGGATTTTTTCAAAAAAATATTTTCTGCCGGTTAAGTTTTTGAGGGCTGATTTCTTGTCCTGTGATAAAAAGCCTTCTGTTTCCATCGCCAAAGCTTTCAGGGGATCATTTGCAAGCTTCTGGCACCATTTTTGAGTGAATTGCCAAAAGTCAGATTTTTGCTGAAATTGTGACCCCGGGGCTTAGGGATTTTTCAAAAAAATATTTTCTGCCGGTTAGGTTTTTGAGGGCTGATTTCTTGTCCTGTGATAAAAAGCCTTCTGTTTCCATCGCCAAAGCTTTCAGGAGAGCATTTTCAAGCTTTTGGCACCATTTTTGAGTGAATTGCCAAAAGTCAGATTTTTGCTGAAATTGTGACCCCGGGGCTTAGGGATTTTTTCAAAAAAATATTTTCTGCCGGTTAAGTTTTTGAGGACTGATTTCTGGTCCTGTGATAAAAAGCCTTCTGTATCGAGTGCCAAACCTTTCAGGAGAGCATTTTCAAGCTTTTGGCACCATTTTTGAGTGAATTGCCAAAAGTCAGATTTTTGCTGAAATTGTGACCCCGGGGCTTAGGGATTTTTTCAAAAAAATATTTTCTGCCGCTTAAGTTTTTGAGGGCTGATTTCTTGTCCTGTGATAAAAAGCCTTCTGTATCGAGTGCCAAACCTTTCAGGAGAGCATTTTCAAGCTTCTGGCACCATTTTTGAGTGAATTGCCAAAAGTCAGAATTTTCCTGAAATTGTGACCCCGGGGCTTAGGGATTTTTTCAAAAAAATATTTTCTGCCGGTTAAGTTTTTGAGGGCTGATTTCTTCTCCTATGTTAAAAAGCCTTCTGTTTCCATCTCCAAAGCTTTCAGGGGAGCATTTGCAACCGGTTGGCACCATTTTTGAGTGAATTGCCAAAAGTCAGATTTTTGCTGAAATTGTGACCCCGGGGCTTAGGGATTTTTTCAAAAAAATATTTTCTGCCGGTTAAGTTTTTGAGGGCTGATTTCTTGTCCTGTGATAAAAAGCCTTCTGTTTCCATCGCCAAAGCTTTCAGGGGATCATTTTCAAGCTTTTGGCACCATTTTTGAGTGAATTGCCAAAAGTCAGATTTTTGCTGAAATTGTGACCCCGGGGCTTAGGGATTTTTTCAAAAAAAAATTTTCTGCCGGTTAAGTTTTTGAGGGCTAATTTCTTTATCTGTGATAAAAAGCCTTCTGTTTCGAGTGCCAAACCTTTCAGGAGAGCATTTTCAAGCTTTTGGCACCATTTTTGAGTGAATTGCCAAAAGTCAGATTTTTGCTGAAATTGTGACCCCGGGGCTTAGGGATTTTTTCAAAAAAATATTGTCTGCCGGTTAAGTTTTTGAGGGCTGATTTCTTGTCCTGTGATAAAAAGCCTTCTGTTTCCATCGCCAAAGCTTTCAGGGGATCATTTGCAAGCTTCTGGCACCATTTTTGAGTGAATTGCCAAAAGTCAGATTTTTGCTGAAATTGTGACCCGGGGGTTAGGGATTTTTTTAAAAAAATATTTTCTGCCGGTTAAGTTTTTGAGGGCTGATTTCTTCTCCTATGTTAAAAAGCCTTCTGTTTCCATCTCCAAAGCTTTCAGGGGAGCATTTGCAACCGGTTGGCACCATTTTTGAGTGAATTGCCAAAAGTCAGATTTTTGCTGAAATTGTGACCCCGGGGCTTAGGGATTTTTTCAAAAAAATATTTTCTGCCGGTTAAGTTTTTGAGGGCTGATTTCTTGTCCTGTGATAAAAAGCCTTCTGTTTCGAGTGCCAAACCTTTCAGGAGAGCATTTTCAAGCTTTTGGCACCATTTTTGAGTGAATTGCCAAAAGTCAGATTTTTGCTGAAATTGTGACCCCGGGGCTTAGGGATTTTTTCAAAAAAATATTTTCTGCCGGTTAAGTTTTTGAGGGCTGATTTCTTGTCCTGTGATAAAAAGCCTTCTGTTTCCATCGCCAAAGCTTTCAGGGGATCATTTGTAAGCTTCTGCCACCATTTTTGAGTGAATTGCCAAAAGTCAGATTTTTGCTGAAATTGTGACCCCGGGGCTTAGGGATTTTTTCAAAAAAATATTTTCTGCCGGTTAAGTTTTTGAGGGCTGATTTCTTGTCCTGTGATAAAAAAGCCTTCTTTTTAGAGTGCCAAAGCTTTCAGGAGAGCATTTTCAAGCTTTTGGCACCATTTTTGAGTGAATTTCCAAAAGTCAGATTTTTGCTGAAATTGTGACCCCGGGGCTTAGGGATTTTTTCAAAAAAATATTTTCTGCCGTTTAAGTTTTTGAGGGCTGATTTCTTGTCCTGTGATAAAAAAGCCTTCTTTTTAGAGTGCCAAAGCTTTCAGGAGAGCATTTTCAAGCTTTTGGCACCATTTTTGAGTGAATTGCCAAAAGTCAGATTTTTGCTGAAATTGTGACCCCGGGGCTTAGGGATTTTTTCAAAAAAATATTTTCTGCCGGTTAAGTTTTTGAGGGCTGATTTCTTGTCCTGTGATAAAAAGCCTTCTGTTTCCATCGCCAAAGCTTTCAGGGGATCATTTATAAGCTTCTGGCACCATTTTTGAGTGAATTGCCAAAAGTCAGATTTTTGCTGAAATTGTGACCCCGGGGCTTAGGGATTTTTTCAAAAAAATCTTTTCTCCCAGTTAAGTTTTTGAGGGCTGATTTCTTGTCCTGTGATAAAAAGCCTTCTTTTTAGAGTGCCAAAGCTTTCAGGAGAGCATTTTCAAGCTTTTGGCACCATTTTTGAGTGAATTGCCAAAAGTCAGATTTTTGCTGAAATTGTGACCCCGGGGCTTAGGGATTTTTTCAAAAAAATATTTTCTGCCGGTTAAGTTTTTGAGGGCTGATTTCTTGTCCTGTGATAAAAAGCCTTCTGTTTCCATCGCCAAAGCTTTCAGGGGATCATTTGCAAGCTTCTGGCACCATTTTTGAGTGAATTGCCAAAAATCAGATTTCTGCTGAAACTGTGACCCCGGGGCTTAGGGATTTTTTCAAAAAAATATTTTCTGCCGGTTAAGTTTTTGAGGGCTGATTTCTTGTCCTGTGATAAAAAGCCTTCTGTTTCGAGTGCCAAACCTTTCTGGAGAGCATTTTCAAGCTTTTGGCACCATTTTTGAGTGAATTGCCAAATGTCAGATTTTTGCTGAAATTGTGACCCCGGGGCTTAGGGATTTTTTCAAAAAAAAATTTTCTGCCGGTTAAGTTATTGAGGGCTGATTTCTCGTCCTGTGATAAAAAGCCTTCTGTTTCCATCACCAAAGCTTTCAGGGGATCATTTATAAGCTTCTGGCACCATTTTTGAGTGAATTGTCAAAAGTCAGATTTTTGCTGAAATTGTGACCCCGGGGCTTAGGGATTTTTTCAAAAAAATATTTTCTGCCGGTTAAGTTTTTGAGGGCTGATTTCTTGTCCTGTGATAAAAAGCCTTCTGTTTCCATCGCCAAAACTTTCAGGAGAGCATTTTCAAGCTTCTGGCACCATTTTTGAGTGAATTGCCAAAAATCAGATTTTTGCTGAAATTGTGACCCCGGGGCTTGGGGATTTTTTCAAAAAAATATTTTCTGCCGGTTAAGTTTTTGAGGGCTGATTTCTTGTCCTGTGATAAAAAGCCTTCTGTTTCCATCGCCAAAGCTTTCAGGGGATCATTTGCAAGCTTCTGGCACCATTTTTGAGTGAATTGCCAAAAGTCAGATTTTTGCTGAAATTGTGACCCCGGGGCTTAGGGATTTTTTCAAAAAAATATTTTCTGCCGGTTAGGTTTTTGAGGGCTGATTTCTTGTCCTGTGATAAAAAGCCTTCTGTTTCCATCGCCAAAGCTTTCAGGAGAGCATTTTCAAGCTTTTGGCACCATTTTTGAGTGAATTGCCAAAAGTCAGATTTTTGCTGAAATTGTGACCCCGGGGCTTAGGGATTTTTTCAAAAAAATATTTTCTGCCGGTTAAGTTTTTGAGGGCTGATTTCTGGTCCTGTGATAAAAAGCCTTCTGTATCGAGTGCCAAACCTTTCAGGAGAGCATTTTCAAGCTTTTGGCACCATTTTTGAGTGAATTGCCAAAAGTCAGATTTTTGCTGAAATTGTGACCCCGGGGCTTAGGGATTTTTTCAAAAAAATATTTTCTGCCGCTTAAGTTTTTGAGGGCTGATTTCTTGTCCTGTGATAAAAAGCCTTCTGTATCGAGTGCCAAACCTTTCAGGAGAGCATTTTCAAGCTTCTGGCACCATTTTTGAGTGAATTGCCAAAAGTCAGAATTTTCCTGAAATTGTGACCCCGGGGCTTAGGGATTTTTTCAAAAAAATATTTTCTGCCGGTTAAGTTTTTGAGGGCTGATTTCTTCTCCTATGTTAAAAAGCCTTCTGTTTCCATCTCCAAAGCTTTCAGGGGAGCATTTGCAACCGGTTGGCACCATTTTTGAGTGAATTGCCAAAAGTCAGATTTTTGCTGAAATTGTGACCCCGGGGCTTAGGGATTTTTTCAAAAAAAAAATTTCTGCCGGTTAAGTTATTGAGGGCTGATTTCTCGTCCTGTGATAAAAAGCCTTCTGTTTCCATCACCAAAGCTTTCAGGGGATCATTTATAAGCTTCTGGCACCATTTTTGAGTGAATTGCCAAAAGTCAGATTTTTGCTGAAATTGTGACCCCGGGGCTTAGGGATTTTTTCAAAAAAATATTTTCTGCCGGTTAAGTTTTTGAGGGCTGATTTCTTGTCCTGTGATAAAAAGCCTTCTGTTTCCATCGCCAAAACTTTCAGGAGAGCATTTTCAAGCTTCTGGCACCATTTTTGAGTGAATTGCCAAAAATCAGATTTTTGCTGAAATTGTGACCCCGGGGCTTGGGGATTTTTTCAAAAAAATATTTTCTGCCGGTTAAGTTTTTGAGGGCTGATTTCTTGTCCTGTGATAAAAAGCCTTCTGTTTCCATCGCCAAAGCTTTCAGGGGATCATTTGCAAGCTTCTGGCACCATTTTTGAGTGAATTGCCAAAAGTCAGATTTTTGCTGAAATTGTGACCCCGGGGCTTAGGGATTTTTTCAAAAAAATATTTTCTGCCGGTTAGGTTTTTGAGGGCTGATTTCTTGTCCTGTGATAAAAAGCCTTCTGTTTCCATCGCCAAAGCTTTCAGGAGAGCATTTTCAAGCTTTTGGCACCATTTTTGAGTGAATTGCCAAAAGTCAGATTTTTGCTGAAATTGTGACCCCGGGGCTTAGGGATTTTTTCAAAAAAATATTTTCTGCCGGTTAAGTTTTTGAGGGCTGATTTCTGGTCCTGTGATAAAAAGCCTTCTGTATCGAGTGCCAAACCTTTCAGGAGAGCATTTTCAAGCTTTTGGCACCATTTTTGAGTGAATTGCCAAAAGTCAGATTTTTGCTGAAATTGTGACCCCGGGGCTTAGGGATTTTTTCAAAAAAATATTTTCTGCCGCTTAAGTTTTTGAGGGCTGATTTCTTGTCCTGTGATAAAAAGCCTTCTGTATCGAGTGCCAAACCTTTCAGGAGAGCATTTTCAAGCTTCTGGCACCATTTTTGAGTGAATTGCCAAAAGTCAGAATTTTCCTGAAATTGTGACCCCGGGGCTTAGGGATTTTTTCAAAAAAATATTTTCTGCCGGTTAAGTTTTTGAGGGCTGATTTCTTCTCCTATGTTAAAAAGCCTTCTGTTTCCATCTCCAAAGCTTTCAGGGGAGCATTTGCAACCGGTTGGCACCATTTTTGAGTGAATTGCCAAAAGTCAGATTTTTGCTGAAATTGTGACCCCGGGGCTTAGGGATTTTTTCAAAAAAATATTTTCTGCCGGTTAAGTTTTTGAGGGCTGATTTCTTGTCCTGTGATAAAAAGCCTTCTGTTTCCATCGCCAAAGCTTTCAGGGGATCATTTGCAAGCTTCTGGCACCATTTTTGAGTGAATTGCCAAAAATCAGATTTTTGCTGAAATTGTGACCCCGGGGCTTAGGGATTTTTTGAAAAAAATATTTTCTGCTGGTTAAGTTTTTGAGGGCTGATTTCTTGTCCTGTGATAAAAAGCCTTCTGTTTCGAGTGCCAAACCTTTCTGGAGAGCATTTTCAAGCTTTTGGCACCATTTTTGAGTGAATTGCCAAAAGTCAGATTTTTGCTGAAATTGTGACCCCGGGGCTTAGGGATTTTTTCAAAAAAAAATTTTCTGCCGGTTAAGTTTTTGAGGGCTAATTTCTTTATCTGTGATAAAAAGCCTTCTGTTTCGAGTGCCAAACCTTTCAGGAGAGCATTTTCAAGCTTTTGGCACCATTTTTGAGTGAATTGCCAAAAGTCAGATTTTTGCTGAAATTGTGACCCCGGGGCTTAGGGATTTTTTCAAAAAAATATTGTCTGCCGGTTAAGTTTTTGAGGGCTGATTTCTTGTCCTGTGATAAAAAGCCTTCTGTTTCCATCGCCAAAGCTTTCAGGGGATCATTTGCAAGCTTCTGGCACCATTTTTGAGTGAATTGCCAAAAGTCAGATTTTTGCTGAAATTGTGACCCGGGGGTTAGGGATTTTTTTAAAAAAATATTTTCTGCCGGTTAAGTTTTTGAGGGCTGATTTCTTCTCCTATGTTAAAAAGCCTTCTGTTTCCATCTCCAAAGCTTTCAGGGGAGCATTTGCAACCGGTTGGCACCATTTTTGAGTGAATTGCCAAAAGTCAGATTTTTGCTGAAATTGTGACCCCGGGGCTTAGGGATTTTTTCAAAAAAATATTTTCTGCCGGTTAAGTTTTTGAGGGCTGATTTCTTGTCCTGTGATAAAAAGCCTTCTGTTTCGAGTGCCAAACCTTTCAGGAGAGCATTTTCAAGCTTTTGGCACCATTTTTGAGTGAATTGCCAAAAGTCAGATTTTGCTGAAATTGTGACCCCGGGGCTTAGGGATTTTTTCAAAAAAATATTTTCTGCCGGTTAAGTTTTTGAGGGCTGATTTCTTGTCCTGTGATAAAAAGCCTTCTGTTTCCATCGCCAAAGCTTTCAGGGGATCATTTGTAAGCTTCTGCCACCATTTTTGAGTGAATTGCCAAAAGTCAGATTTTTGCTGAAATTGTGACCCCGGGGCTTAGGGATTTTTTCAAAAAATATTTTCTGCCGGTTAAGTTTTTGAGGGCTGATTTCTTGTCCTGTGATAAAAAAGCCTTCTTTTTAGAGTGCCAAAGCTTTCAGGAGAGCATTTTCAAGCTTTTGGCACCATTTTTGAGTGAATTTCCAAAAGTCAGATTTTTGCTGAAATTGTGACCCCGGGGCTTAGGGATTTTTTCAAAAAATATTTTCTGCCGTTTAAGTTTTTGAGGGCTGATTTCTTGTCCTGTGATAAAAAAGCCTTCTTTTTAGAGTGCCAAAGCTTTCAGGAGAGCATTTTCAAGCTTTTGGCACCATTTTTGAGTGAATTGCCAAAAGTCAGATTTTTGCTGAAATTGTGACCCCGGGGCTTAGGGATTTTTTCAAAAAAATATTTTCTGCCGGTTAAGTTTTTGAGGGGGCTGATTTCTTGTCCTGTGATAAAAAGCCTTCTGTTTCCATCGCCAAAGCTTTCAGGGGATCATTTATAAGCTTCTGGCACCATTTTTGAGTGAATTGCCAAAAGTCAGATTTTTGCTGAAATTGTGACCCCGGGGCTTAGGGATTTTTTCAAAAAATCTTTTCTCCCGGTTAAGTTTTTGAGGGCTGATTTCTTGTCCTGTGATAAAAAGCCTTCTTTTTAGAGTGCCAAAGCTTTCAGGAGAGCATTTTCAAGCTTTTGGCACCATTTTTGAGTGAATTGCCAAAAGTCAGATTTTTGCTGAAATTGTGACCCCGGGGCTTAGGGATTTTTTCAAAAAAATATTTTCTGCCGGTTAAGTTTTTGAGGGCTGATTTCTTGTCCTGTGATAAAAAGCCTTCTGTTTCCATCGCCAAAGCTTTCAGGGGATCATTTGCAAGCTTCTGGCACCATTTTTGAGTGAATTGCCAAAAATCAGATTTTTGCTGAAATTGTGACCCCGGGGCTTGGGGATTTTTTCAAAAAAATATTTTCTGCCGGTTAAGTTTTTGAGGGCTGATTTCTTGTCCTGTGATAAAAAGCCTTCTGTTTCCATCGCCAAAGCTTTCAGGGGATCATTTGCAAGCTTCTGGCACCATTTTTGAGTGAATTGCCAAAAGTCAGATTTTTGCTGAAATTGTGACCCCGGGGCTTAGGGATTTTTTCAAAAAAATATTTTCTGCCGGTTAGGTTTTTGAGGGCTGATTTCTTGTCCTGTGATAAAAAGCCTTCTGTTTCCATCGCCAAAGCTTTCAGGAGAGCATTTTCAAGCTTTTGGCACCATTTTTGAGTGAATTGCCAAAAGTCAGATTTTTGCTGAAATTGTGACCCCGGGGCTTAGGGATTTTTTCAAAAAAATATTTTCTGCCGGTTAAGTTTTTGAGGGCTGATTTCTGGTCCTGTGATAAAAAGCCTTCTGTATCGAGTGCCAAACCTTTCAGGAGAGCATTTTCAAGCTTTTGGCACCATTTTTGAGTGAATTGCCAAAAGTCAGATTTTTGCTGAAATTGTGACCCCGGGGCTTAGGGATTTTTTCAAAAAAATATTTTCTGCCGCTTAAGTTTTTGAGGGCTGATTTCTTGTCCTGTGATAAAAAGCCTTCTGTATCGAGTGCCAAACCTTTCAGGAGAGCATTTTCAAGCTTCTGGCACCATTTTTGAGTGAATTGCCAAAAGTCAGAATTTTCCTGAAATTGTGACCCCGGGGCTTAGGGATTTTTTCAAAAAAATATTTTCTGCCGGTTAAGTTTTTGAGGGCTGATTTCTTCTCCTATGTTAAAAAGCCTTCTGTTTCCATCTCCAAAGCTTTCAGGGGAGCATTTGCAACCGGTTGGCACCATTTTTGAGTGAATTGCCAAAAGTCAGATTTTTGCTGAAATTGTGACCCCGGGGCTTAGGGATTTTTTCAAAAAAAAATTTTCTGCCGGTTAAGTTATTGAGGGCTGATTTCTCGTCCTGTGATAAAAAGCCTTCTGTTTCCATCACCAAAGCTTTCAGGGGATCATTTATAAGCTTCTGGCACCATTTTTGAGTGAATTGCCAAAAGTCAGATTTTTGCTGAAATTGTGACCCCGGGGCTTAGGGATTTTTTCAAAAAAATATTTTCTGCCGGTTAAGTTTTTGAGGGCTGATTTCTTGTCCTGTGATAAAAAGCCTTCTGTTTCCATCGCCAAAACTTTCAGGAGAGCATTTTCAAGCTTCTGGCACCATTTTTGAGTGAATTGCCAAAAATCAGATTTTTGCTGAAATTGTGACCCCGGGGCTTGGGGATTTTTTCAAAAAAATATTTTCTGCCGGTTAAGTTTTTGAGGGCTGATTTCTTGTCCTGTGATAAAAAGCCTTCTGTTTCCATCGCCAAAGCTTTCAGGGGATCATTTGCAAGCTTCTGGCACCATTTTTGAGTGAATTGCCAAAAGTCAGATTTTTGCTGAAATTGTGACCCCGGGGCTTAGGGATTTTTTCAAAAAAATATTTTCTGCCGGTTAGGTTTTTGAGGGCTGATTTCTTGTCCTGTGATAAAAAGCCTTCTGTTTCCATCGCCAAAGCTTTCAGGAGAGCATTTTCAAGCTTTTGGCACCATTTTTGAGTGAATTGCCAAAAGTCAGATTTTTGCTGAAATTGTGACCCCGGGGCTTAGGGATTTTTTCAAAAAAATATTTTCTGCCGGTTAAGTTTTTGAGGGCTGATTTCTGGTCCTGTGATAAAAAGCCTTCTGTATCGAGTGCCAAACCTTTCAGGAGAGCATTTTCAAGCTTTTGGCACCATTTTTGAGTGAATTGCCAAAAGTCAGATTTTTGCTGAAATTGTGACCCCGGGGCTTAGGGATTTTTTCAAAAAAATATTTTCTGCCGCTTAAGTTTTTGAGGGCTGATTTCTTGTCCTGTGATAAAAAGCCTTCTGTATCGAGTGCCAAACCTTTCAGGAGAGCATTTTCAAGCTTCTGGCACCATTTTTGAGTGAATTGCCAAAAGTCAGAATTTTCCTGAAATTGTGACCCCGGGGCTTAGGGATTTTTTCAAAAAAATATTTTCTGCCGGTTAAGTTTTTGAGGGCTGATTTCTTCTCCTATGTTAAAAAGCCTTCTGTTTCCATCTCCAAAGCTTTCAGGGGAGCATTTGCAACCGGTTGGCACCATTTTTGAGTGAATTGCCAAAAGTCAGATTTTTGCTGAAATTGTGACCCCGGGGCTTAGGGATTTTTTCAAAAAAAAATTTTCTGCCGGTTAAGTTATTGAGGGCTGATTTCTCGTCCTGTGATAAAAAGCCTTCTGTTTCCATCACCAAAGCTTTCAGGGGATCATTTATAAGCTTCTGGCACCATTTTTGAGTGAATTGCCAAAAGTCAGATTTTTGCTGAAATTGTGACCCCGGGGCTTAGGGATTTTTTCAAAAAAATATTTTCTGCCGGTTAAGTTTTTGAGGGCTGATTTCTTGTCCTGTGATAAAAAGCCTTCTGTTTCCATCGCCAAAACTTTCAGGAGAGCATTTTCAAGCTTCTGGCACCATTTTTGAGTGAATTGCCAAAAATCAGATTTTTGCTGAAATTGTGACCCCGGGGCTTGGGGATTTTTTCAAAAAAATATTTTCTGCCGGTTAAGTTTTTGAGGGCTGATTTCTTGTCCTGTGATAAAAAGCCTTCTGTTTCCATCGCCAAAGCTTTCAGGGGATCATTTGCAAGCTTCTGGCACCATTTTTGAGTGAATTGCCAAAAGTCAGATTTTTGCTGAAATTGTGACCCCGGGGCTTAGGGATTTTTTCAAAAAAATATTTTCTGCCGGTTAGGTTTTTGAGGGCTGATTTCTTGTCCTGTGATAAAAAGCCTTCTGTTTCCATCGCCAAAGCTTTCAGGAGAGCATTTTCAAGCTTTTGGCACCATTTTTGAGTGAATTGCCAAAAGTCAGATTTTTGCTGAAATTGTGACCCCGGGGCTTAGGGATTTTTTCAAAAAAATATTTTCTGCCGGTTAAGTTTTTGAGGGCTGATTTCTGGTCCTGTGATAAAAAGCCTTCTGTATCGAGTGCCAAACCTTTCAGGAGAGCATTTTCAAGCTTTTGGCACCATTTTTGAGTGAATTGCCAAAAGTCAGATTTTTGCTGAAATTGTGACCCCGGGGCTTAGGGATTTTTTCAAAAAAATATTTTCTGCCGCTTAAGTTTTTGAGGGCTGATTTCTTGTCCTGTGATAAAAAGCCTTCTGTATCGAGTGCCAAACCTTTCAGGAGAGCATTTTCAAGCTTCTGGCACCATTTTTGAGTGAATTGCCAAAAGTCAGAATTTTCCTGAAATTGTGACCCCGGGGCTTAGGGATTTTTTCAAAAAAATATTTTCTGCCGGTTAAGTTTTTGAGGGCTGATTTCTTCTCCTATGTTAAAAAGCCTTCTGTTTCCATCTCCAAAGCTTTCAGGGGAGCATTTGCAACCGGTTGGCACCATTTTTGAGTGAATTGCCAAAAGTCAGATTTTTGCTGAAATTGTGACCCCGGGGCTTAGGGATTTTTTCAAAAAAATATTTTCTGCCGGTTAAGTTTTTGAGGGCTGATTTCTTGTCCTGTGATAAAAAGCCTTCTGTTTCCATCGCCAAAGCTTTCAGGGGATCATTTGCAAGCTTCTGGCACCATTTTTGAGTGAATTGCCAAAAATCAGATTTTTGCTGAAATTGTGACCCCGGGGCTTAGGGATTTTTTGAAAAAAATATTTTCTGCTGGTTAAGTTTTTGAGGGCTGATTTCTTGTCCTGTGATAAAAAGCCTTCTGTTTCGAGTGCCAAACCTTTCTGGAGAGCATTTTCAAGCTTTTGGCACCATTTTTGAGTGAATTGCCAAAAGTCAGATTTTTGCTGAAATTGTGACCCCGGGGCTTAGGGATTTTTTCAAAAAAAAATTTTCTGCCGGTTAAGTTTTTGAGGGCTAATTTCTTTATCTGTGATAAAAAGCCTTCTGTTTCGAGTGCCAAACCTTTCAGGAGAGCATTTTCAAGCTTTTGGCACCATTTTTGAGTGAATTGCCAAAAGTCAGATTTTTGCTGAAATTGTGACCCCGGGGCTTAGGGATTTTTTCAAAAAAATATTGTCTGCCGGTTAAGTTTTTGAGGGCTGATTTCTTGTCCTGTGATAAAAAGCCTTCTGTTTCCATCGCCAAAGCTTTCAGGGGATCATTTGCAAGCTTCTGGCACCATTTTTGAGTGAATTGCCAAAAGTCAGATTTTTGCTGAAATTGTGACCCGGGGGTTAGGGATTTTTTTAAAAAAATATTTTCTGCCGGTTAAGTTTTTGAGGGCTGATTTCTTCTCCTATGTTAAAAAGCCTTCTGTTTCCATCTCCAAAGCTTTCAGGGGAGCATTTGCAACCGGTTGGCACCATTTTTGAGTGAATTGCCAAAAGTCAGATTTTTGCTGAAATTGTGACCCCGGGGCTTAGGGATTTTTTCAAAAAAATATTTTCTGCCGGTTAAGTTTTTGAGGGCTGATTTCTTGTCCTGTGATAAAAAGCCTTCTGTTTCCATCGCCAAAGCTTTCAGGGGATCATTTGTAAGCTTCTGCCACCATTTTTGAGTGAATTGCCAAAAGTCAGATTTTTGCTGAAATTGTGACCCCGGGGCTTAGGGATTTTTTCAAAAAAATATTTTCTGCCGGTTAAGTTTTTGAGGGCTGATTTCTTGTCCTGTGATAAAAAAGCCTTCTTTTTAGAGTGCCAAAGCTTTCAGGAGAGCATTTTCAAGCTTTTGGCACCATTTTTGAGTGAATTTCCAAAAGTCAGATTTTTGCTGAAATTGTGACCCCGGGGCTTAGGGATTTTTTCAAAAAAATATTTTCTGCCGTTTAAGTTTTTGAGGGCTGATTTCTTGTCCTGTGATAAAAAAGCCTTCTTTTTAGAGTGCCAAAGCTTTCAGGAGAGCATTTTCAAGCTTTTGGCACCATTTTTGAGTGAATTGCCAAAAGTCAGATTTTTGCTGAAATTGTGACCCCGGGGCTTAGGGATTTTTTCAAAAAAATATTTTCTGCCGGTTAAGTTTTTGAGGGCTGATTTCTTGTCCTGTGATAAAAAGCCTTCTGTTTCCATCGCCAAAGCTTTCAGGGGATCATTTATAAGCTTCTGGCACCATTTTTGAGTGAATTGCCAAAAGTCAGATTTTTGCTGAAATTGTGACCCCGGGGCTTAGGGATTTTTCAAAAAAATCTTTTCTCCCGGTTAAGTTTTTGAGGGCTGATTTCTTGTCCTGTGATAAAAAGCCTTCTTTTTAGAGTGCCAAAGCATTCAGGAGAGCATTTTCAAGCTTTTGGCACCATTTTTGAGTGAATTGCCAAAAGTCAGATTTTTGCTGAAATTGTGACCCCGGGGCTTAGGGATTTTTTCAAAAAAATATTTTCTGCCGGTTAAGTTTTTGAGGGCTGATTTCTTGTCCTGTGATAAAAAGCCTTCTGTTTCCATCGCCAAAGCTTTCAGGGGATCATTTGTAAGCTTCTGCCACCATTTTTGAGTGAATTGCCAAAAGTCAGATTTTTGCTGAAATTGTGACCCCGGGGCTTAGGGATTTTTTCAAAAAAATATTTTCTGCCGGTTAAGTTTTTGAGGGCTGATTTCTTGCCCTGTGATAAAAAGCCTTCTGTTTCGAGTGCCAAACCTTTCAGGAGAGCATTTTCAAGCTTTTGGCACCATTTTTGAGTGAATTGCCAAAAGTCAGATTTTTGCTGAAATTGTGACCCCGGGGCATAGGGATTTTTTCAAAAAAATATTTTCTGCCGGTTTAGTTTTTGAGGGCTGATTTCTTGTCCTGTGATAAAAAGCCTTCTTTTTAGAGTGCCAAAGCATTCAGGAGAGCATTTTCAAGCTTTTGGCACCATTTTTGAGTGAATTGCCAAAAGTCAGATTTTTGCTGAAATTGTGACCCCGGGGCTTAGGGATTTTTTCAAAAAAATATTTTCTGCCGGTTAAGTTTTTGAGGGCTGATTTCTTGTCCTGTGATAAAAAAGCCTTCTGTTTCCATCGCCAAAGCTTTCAGGGGATCATTTGTAAGCTTCTGCCACCATTTTTGAGTGAATTGCCAAAAGTCAGATTTTTGCTGAAATTGTGACCCCGGGGCTTAGGGATTTTTTCAAAAAAATATTTTCTGCCGGTTAAGTTTTTGAGGGCTGATTTCTTGCCCTGTGATAAAAAGCCTTCTGTTTCGAGTGCCAAACCTTTCAGGAGAGCATTTTCAAGCTTTTGGCACCATTTTTGAGTGAATTGCCAAAAGTCAGATTTTTGCTGAAATTGTGACCCCGGGGCATAGGGATTTTTTCAAAAAAATATTTTCTGCCGGTTTAGTTTTTGAGGGCTGATTTCTCGTCCTGTGATAAAAAGCCTTCTGTTTCCATCACCAAAGCTTTCAGGGGATCATTTATAAGCTTCTGGCACCATTTTTGAGTGAATTGCCAAAAGTCAGATTTTTGCTGAAATTGTGACCCCGGGGCTTAGGGATTTTTTCAAAAAAATAT